>NW_027495280.1:0-185455 GCF_021521415.1 Bidens hawaiensis | reverse complement strand
GCATTTATCGAGTTAATAGTAATCTATTATTTTTTATTATATTTATTTGATGAAAATAACTTTCAAATATGTGCATTTTTTCACCTTAATACTTAGTTTAACCTCAATGTGTATCCACACCCAAAAGTTGAGGGCCTTCTTGCAATTTAAAAGATTTTATTATATTATATCTTTAACCCCAACCCATACCCATATCCATAACCATAAACCTGTATGAACCAACCCGCGACCCATGTAGATTTCCTGATCCTTAATCTTTGCATTATAATTGGAATTAATCATACCAAGTTGTCCATAAGGCTTAATCATGCTACACACCGACTAATTAATTTTAAAATGATGATCAAATTGATATCGTTTATAAGAATATCAAGACCCGTATTTACCATCATAGCGACATACCACCTAGGGTTCATATTATTACAATTAAACAAGTCTACATTTCCCTTGATATGGCGTACCTAACCCTTAAGATAATTGCATTATGTTTGTCTGATATATCACATTCTGATTCACGTTTATGTCGACTACACCTCGTTCGGTTAACCTCTCAATTCGTATCGGATCCAGGTAATTACTATATCCATAACAATCGTTTAAACAAGTATTATCAAAGCCCTAACATCAATTAAGCGAACAACGAACGGATTTATCAATTGCAAAATTAGGGTTTCATTGGATTTGGGGATTTTTAATCAGTTATGTATTTCTGTTTTTGTTATGGGGTTATAAAAGACTGAACACACCAGCCCAGTGGTTGGTGTGTAGGTGTATAAAGCTGTGAACCGGCCAGGGGCGCGGGTTCGAGCCCCATGGACGCGGTTTGGGTATTTTATTTTTTATTTTTTTTCTTTTATTGGTTTATATATATTTTTGTCAAATAATTATTTTTAAACATAAAATAAACATCATTTTATTAAACCGACATCATAAATTTAACAGTTTGTGTCAGCTAATCTCGTAACAAGGTTTGTATATATATATGTGTGTAAGTATGAATTATAAGTATATATTAATAATAAACGTTATTTGATTAAGACCCGACACTTATTACTGGTAGATACTAGCATTTCTAGTCGTTAAAATCTTTATAAACTCATATATATATATATATATATATATATGTATCTATATATGTATTTATTTTATAAAAAGTATAACAATAATGTTAAACGTGTTAAAAGTATTTTGCGTTAAATATTTGAGAGAAATATTTATTTAAATAATATTACATTTATTATTACATACTACAATTAGTTATTTAAATATTTATTTTGTGTATTATTTATTTTAATAATTAAAGGTAAATCTCAAATTATATTTAATCAAATTACTTTATTTAATTTGTATATTTATTTATTTAGATATTATTATTATAAGCATATCTTATGTTTTAATTGTTTGAATTATTTAAATATTTAATTATATATATATATTATTCAGAATAAATAATGGTGATTTATAAATAATAAAACTAATAATATTATAAACAAATAATGACAATAATAACGATTTTGCAATAACAATAACCGTAGAGATCGTTCAATCAATAACCATTCTAATCACAACATAATTTAATTCACATCGAAATCTCATATCCATTATATGTGTTATCTCATTTGTTAATAACACATAATATTATTATTATTTAACTTGGAATCCTTGACGGTATATACCGAAGGACTTATCTTTCTCACATCATCACTATTATTTCGTTCATCCGATCAGGTGAGTATCACATCTCCCCTTTTTACATTCATTTTATACTATTTTGGGGACATATTCATTATTATTTATTTCCTTATTATCTAATACGCAAATTGCAACTGTTTGTCACTTGTGTTTAACAATTTATACCTTACCTGTTATGTGCTTATATGCTCTATTTGAATCGCATTCGGAGAGGTCCAGCATAACCTCATAACAGTATGATCATACGACCGTCGTAAAAGTCATCGTCTAGTTTATCTGGCCTCGT
Organism: Bidens hawaiensis; assembly: GCF_021521415.1. Classification (NCBI taxonomy): domain Eukaryota; kingdom Viridiplantae; phylum Streptophyta; class Magnoliopsida; order Asterales; family Asteraceae; genus Bidens; species Bidens hawaiensis. The sequence goes on along the minus strand of NW_027495280.1, from coordinate 183,477 downwards.
GCTTTTCGACAGCTCATTTACTTGCCCATTGGTTGAATTGCTTATCTCATTTGACACTATTGCCATTGGTGTGTTAGTCACTCGACTTAGTGTTAATAAACCTATTGTGTTTTTAACGCATATGCAGGTCATCGTGTGATGTAATGTTCAAGCTGGTCTGGAAGAAAAACTTAGGATTGAATGATTGAGAGAATAAACAAGATTATAAACTTTGATATATTTGTTTTGTTTTATTTATTTGAATTATGGATTTGTACTTGAATATCTTTGGTTTATTTGAATTAATTTAATAGTATATTTGTTTTGTTTTGTTTTGTTTTATTTATTTGAATTATATATTTTAATTTATTTGAAGAAAAACTTTGATATATTTGGTTTATTTCGATTATGAATTCTGTACTTATAATTTTAAATATTGCATGATAATACCTTGAGATCTGTGAGCAATCAGCTCACGCCCGGCATTTCCGCCGTAGATTGGGGTGTGACAACGTATGACCATAGTTGGTAGTTGTTTTGATATAAAATTTTGACTTTGTATATGTCACACACCCCGGTCGAAGGCGAAAACGCCGCGGCGTGCATAGATTGAAATCATGCACTGATATTAAATGTTCTTATTAAAATAAACCAACATGTTGTTTAAACCAAACATAATTCAAATAACAAGCAAGACATAACACTTGATTTATTTAAACTTCTAGGTCTGACACATCACCTAAGTGATACTTCATGAATTTTCATAACTTAATTTCCGTCACCTGAAAAACATGCGAGAGTGTCAACTAAAAATAGTTGGTGAGAATATAGGTTTTAAATAAAATACTAGAAAATGAGTTATTTTTTGAAAACATTCCATATGTGTTAAGTTACTTGTATACTTTTGTGATTACATCCAAACCCCTGACACGATTAGCAAGTCGTCTAATCCATGATTAGACTATTATGTTTAATGTTTAACGATCGTTGTGTGGCCTGAGTGGGCAGGTCAGGCCAATAGATATATCATCATACTACCACGGGCTTAACAAGTTAATGGTTGTACATGAGATTAAGTATATACTTGTAATGATCACACACAATGAATATTATGAATAAAGCTTGAATCAAATAACATTTATAAAACATAGAATAAATAAGTTGCATGTTTCCACCCCAAATTATAAAACGTTTAAAAGCATGTAAAAGGGGCTATGAACTCACCTTGCTTGATGGATGAACACGAACACGAGCAAGAGTTTGTTGAACCGGTCACGGGATGGCCTAGATTAAGTTTTGATTTTTAAATTAGTTAGAGTGTCGCATACTAGAATGTTTTAAACCAAGAGCATGACCTCTAGCAAGTTGATTCCCAGGTAAGAGTCACGGGTCCAATGAGATTATTTACGCCACTATTGCCTTCGACAGAACCGTTTACTTGTTAGATACATACCCGGTTTTATACTGTATTTGTATACTAACTCAAAATGTTTTAGAATGGTTTTGATAAACAAGAACGTAAGAGGTTAAAAGTGTAATATCATATAGTTTAGGATATTAATTGACATTAACAAAAGTGTAGGGTTAAAGTGTAAATATTATAATTTAGGATGTTTATAATAACTTTATGACTTTTTGAAGGTCATAAGAATATTCGTAATTTTTCATGGAAAAATTATACTTTGATCCAAGATCTTGAGAAAATAATTGTGATTACTTGAAATAACATGATCATCATATTCTTTAAAGCAAAATAGTAAGGGTTTTATTAACAATTTATGATGATCATGGTGAGAGTATATGAACAACTATAAATATTTAAAAGAAAACTCAAAAACATAAGAACAATTAAAAGAAATTCATTGGAACAAGATCAAAGAAATATGAACAACAAAGAAAACATGTAAAACTTACTTGATTATGCTAGAGAGAATGAGATTTGGTGTGAAAAATAATGAGAATGAGAGGCTCTATTTATAGGCCAAAAGTTGAGGTTTGGATACGTTTTAGATAAAGATAAGACTTGTTTAAAAATCAAGAGATAAATTAATATTAATAATGATAATGATAATAATACAAAAAAAGAAATATATATGTGTGCACATACAAAAGTGCACGGCACTTTTATTTTTTTTTTCTTTTATTTTTTCAAATTAAATTAAGCATATAAACTTACTAGTGAAACAAGGTTAAGATAAAAGGTTCTAAAAATTGTTCCATTTTTCTAATCACATGACCAATTTAAATACTTAGGATAACAAAATATTTTTTTTACATGTTATAAAATATTGATCTAGGCATTCCGATTCAGCGTGTCACATTAACGATTAAGCATGTTTACGATGAAATGAGTATATGATCATATAATTACGTATACAAAGTTAATGTTATTCAATAAATAACATGCAATTCAACACTAACAAATGTAGACGATGAAATGAATACGAAAACTTATTAAGTGAGTACAAAAGACTAGAGTTTATAAGAAAAAAAATCCATACATGTTATTGTATAAATGACTCGTTTTAATTGTATGTAAAGATTGGACGTATTCACCTTTTTTATGATGATTACTTGAACTGATATATGCTTTGATGAGTTTATTACCTTGGACCTATAGCACAAGGATAACTTTGTATAAATATCTAGATCGAATTATATAGCTCCATACCTTTAGTCTGAATTTTATATCTTTAAACCTGGATAATACATGTGTCTTTGTATAACAGTTAGACATATATGTCTTTGTATAACAGTTATACCTATATTCTTTCTGTTTATTTACCATTTTATAAGTCTTTTTATTCTTCATAAAGAAACATCCTTTATGATTATTTGCCATAAAGGAATGTTATTTAATACACCCTTATTAATGAAAGTTTAATATATAAAAATTCCCATGGTTTTGGCTACATCTTCGACTAGGGTCGAAGCTATTTAATACACCCTTATTGAAATAATTTAAGTGAAACCCTTACCTTAACATGGGTATATAAAGTGTAAAGCTTAAGAGCGAAATGGCAACACCTTAACTACATATCGGGTGTCGGGGTATGACACGTCGGATATTCAGAGTAGCGTTGGGACTCCAACTTGGTGCCACGAACTTTGAGACTCGGATGACTCATCGGGTCGTCGTAGGGGTGTTAAGAACAAATCACGAGGTATGAGAGTGTGTATATCGAGTTTGGAATGATTTGAATCACCCCCTACTCGCCCCTTTTATATGCAGTTCGCTGGGACCTTGGCGGACCGCAAAGGATGGTGGCGACCCGCCTCACCCATTTTATTCCGTCTTTCTTGCCCATATTATTCTTGGAAATTTTTGAGGTTCATCTTTTGTTTTGAAGTTTTGTTTAATATTATATTATTATAAATAATTTTACTCATGTTTAGTGTTTCTTTTATAGTTTTATCAAATTTTAAATATACCATTCCGAATATATTGTTTAAATTTGCTTACTCAATACCAAGCCATGTCAATTTTTTTATTGAATATTTTGATATAATTTTAATCGGACTCGGTTTTGAACAAAATTAATATCGTCACGTAGAAAAAAATTACTCAATGGTATATTTAAAATTTGATAAAACTATAAAAGAAACACTAAACATGAGTAAAGTTAAGTTATAATAATATAATATTCAAAATTATAATTTCAAGTTTGGATGCATGATTTGAAGTCCAGATGGCATAATTAAATTGTAACAGTCGTTATTGTTTTCTTAGCCGTTACCCGACTCATTTCTATATTCAGGAAATTAACTCAATAAAACGTCGCATTTATCGAGTTATTATTATTGTTTATTATATTTGTTTAATTTTTCATGATATCTTTGAATTATATTCAAAATACACCCTAAACTTAAGTTTTAACCCATTATGTATCTACCTAGAACTTTAGGGACTAAATTGCAAATTTGTCCATATATTATACTAACCCAAACCCAAGATCAAATTTGTAATCGTCCACAATGCGTAAACGACCATCACCGATGTTTTAATTAAAGAAAATGATCAATAAACGATCTCGTTTACAATATTAAGCAACCGTCATTGTTAATTTGGTACTTTATCATACGGAAACTACAATAATTCAATTAAACACGGATGCACATTCCTATATGTTAGGGCACGGATAATATATGCTGAGAATAGGTTATCCTTGAGACACATCTGGATCAATTATCTTCTCAAAAGTTCCGGAGTTATGTCAGAATCAAGGATCCTCAGTAATTGATATTACTAACGATTGTTTCAATGTGTAGGTTAATATTTGATAGGTATAACCGGTGGACGACTGTTCTACCTATTTAATAGCTACTGGACTCATAATGCACATGGTCAAAGAGATGGAAACGGCTAGTGGGAGAGTGGCGTGATAATAGGAAGTTTAGTTATTTTTTATTTTCGTTTATAATGAGATTTTTGATCAGCTAGGACACACACTGATTACTTCGCACAATTCAATATTATTCAGAGAGCACACACTTAGAAATCTTGTTTTACTGATCAAATCTCAAACCTTGTATTCTTATTTTCTTGATTAATATAGTGGTGATAGACAATTGTCATCACCCGGGGTTTTTGTGTCGGCGATCCGACCAAGATCAAGGGCTTTTCCTCGTAACAAATCATTGTGTTCATTCATATTTCATTTACGTATTCATCATAATCAATTAAGCACTAAACCTCACCTTACAAATTTGGTTACATTATCCTTAGTTGATTTTTGACCAAAACACTATATACCTCGCAAATCAAAACCCGATAGCTAATTTCATTATCACAGCCTGCCCTTGTCGTTCTTGTTCGTGTTTCTGCCGTGCGTAGTTCAATCAATTTAATGATCAATTGATCATCGTTGTAAGTAGTTGATATATGTTTTTAGTTCGTCTTTACACCATTTTCAATAACCCCATGATCAATCGGCCAAACATCAAACGATTTGGCCGATTGTATTTTCTAGGGTTTGTATATGATTTGGGGATTTGATCTGTGTGTTTTTTAAATTTCCTTTTCATCTAACACCTGAGTTAATCACTAGCCTAGTGGCTGGTGCATATTAACTTAATCACTTGGGCAGCTGGGCGTGGGGGGGGGGGGCTCGGGTTCGAGTCCCCCTAGTCCCTTTTTTATGGAAATTTATTTTTAATTATGTTTTAAACATTATAATTTAATATAATTGATATAAAAAGGTTAATTAGCTAATATTTTAACGTAACCAGCTTGTTTAGATTGTCGTTTTCCGTACTTCTTGTTAAAACCATATATATATATGTGTGTGTGTGTGTATATATATATATGTTATAAATTAATAAAGGTTTTTAACAAATAAAATTATAATATATATGTAAGATGAGTCTTTAATTAAAAAAAATATTTAAAAGAGACAATATTTAATAGCTTATCAAAGTTATAATTACTTGTTAAGTATTATTATAAGGGTATATTCTAAATTATATTAAATAAATATTAGCAAATAAAATTTGTTTTACAACTTATAACAAATTAAATAATTTAGTATTCCACAAACACACCCGATCATTATTCAATCCCAGATCTCTATCAAATATAGAATCCGTTTTAATCTATGTCTATTTTTCCGCTATCACTCTTAATTAGGATTTCTCGTTGGTAATTCCTGAGGAGTGTGACTTATATTATTTCTTATCGATCCGTTTCTCTTTTGCTTATTTGATAAGGTGAGTAATTCATTCCCCTATTTTTTACTTTTTTTTTCATTTTGGGGAGGTATGCGTATCATATAGTATTTACATATTATTTAGTATTCACATTAGCAAACTATTAACCTTGTGTGCTTATAAATTATTTGCCTAATTTGCTATATGTCTAATTGAGTATTTTATCGCATTCGGGAGGTCCATCATAATCACATTAATTGTATGATCATACGACTGTCGTAATAGCCAAAGCCCACTTCGCAAGGCAATGGTTTTACCGACACTCATTATTTGCTCATTGGCATAATTGTTTATCTCACAAAGGACAGTTTTGCACTTTTATATTATATTGTATTTAAATTGACTGATATTTTACTCACTCAACCTTGTGTTGACAAATCTACTCTATTTTATACGCATACTCAGGTTTCATTTGAATTGATCGCAAGTTGGTGAAGATTTTAGTGATGATTAAGTTAGAAGAAACTATCAAGACATATAAATTTGAAGTTATTTTGTTTTTTTATTTCAAAGATTATTTACTTTGGTTATTTGAATTATTTGGATTATTTAATTTAAATTAATAGATATTGTCACATTTAATATTGCATGATTACCTTGTGAGCTGTGAACAATTAGTTTGCGTCTCGACATTTCCGCCTTAGGTTAAGGTGTGACATAAATGGGCAACCGACAAAAAATTGTATTGCAGACTTGTTTGGTGTAACATTCAGCAAACATTTTCACTAATGTAATCATGTTTATCATCCTAATATCATTTTATTAATAAAATCCTTCTTTATAAAGACTTTATATTTTGCAAAGTCTAAATTTCGACTCGTATAAAGTAAAACGTGTAAAAACCTCGGGCAGCGAGCCAAAAAGTAAATAAATCATTAGAATGACTAACTAATCCCGAAAATTCAAAATATATGTTAAAACATATGAGACGATATATAAACATAATTTAGGAAGACTCGAATCATGAAAACTGATTATAAGTAAGCAAAAGCCAGTACAAGACCCGACACAAACTATTTTCAAAAAAATAGTTTTTATGGTTCATACTGTCAGGAATTTGATTTCGTTCAAAGTCTGCCAAAAATTATTAAAAAGGGATCCATTTGGATATTTAAAACACGCAATACGTTAAACGACTAACCGGAAATTAAGTAGTTTATGGACCAACTCTTCACCTTACCCCCACCCCCCTAGGCCGACCCCTCCTCCACCTCATCAACTCACTTCCCATTCCTTCCAATGAACCTCCATTAACTCATCCCTCAATCATTGCATGTTCTAGAAGCTATGTGTGTTGGATGATTAAGAGATAACCCACATAACACTCTACTTAACCCACTAATCAAATCTACACACTCTCCCTCTCTCTATAAAACTCACGGTCAACCCCCCCCCCCCCCCCCCCAACACACTCAAATTCCAGTTTTACTTAAACACACACACATGAAATCAAAAATCATGGAAGATTAATCAGGATAGAAGATTATCACAATCACCCTCACAACACCTTTATTCTCATCCTCAAATCTTCAAAAACACAAGTATGGTTATAGGTTCATTTCTAGGATTGAATACAATAGATTTAATGTTCTTGAGTTAGATTAAGCTTGAAAGTTTGAATGCATGGATGATGTATGTATGTATGTATGTATGCATGTATGTATGTATGTGTAAGAAAAGGGATTAAGCTCACTTATGCATACATACATTCATCTTGAAAGATCATACATTGATTGATTGATAGGATTGATTATAAACATTGTTGAATTTCTAGATTGTTTGGTGTAAAATTTTGATAAACTTGATATTAGGGTTTGATGATCGAATGGAATTGGGTAAATTGTTGATCATTAGTGTAATAATATGGACTTGAATCATCGAATAGTTGTTGTTAGAGATGAACATATGAAGAACTTGTTCATAATGGAAAATTTGGGGATTTTTGGATTCTTAGATCAACTGAGGATTAAGGAAGGATTAATGAATCAAGAAAGTGTTATGGAATAATAAAATTGGAAATGAATTAGGATATACGCTAGTAAACTCATGAAACCCCTAATTAAATCTTGATGATTGTTAAAGTTGCTAATTAAGGAAACTTTATTTATTGGAAAGTTGAATTTTGGATTTTTATATGAATATTTGGCATGAATGTGTTTAATGTGTAATAAAATCTATCTTTATATTAAGATAGGATGCATGGTTGAAGTATAGAGTAGTTTAGCATATTGAATAAATTAACAACTACTTACTAGAAATGGAAACTTTGTTACTTGATTAAAACTTGAATAGAAACATAGGATGCATGAAACTCTATAAAACAAGTTGAATAATTTGATTAAATGATTGATGATGATTGAATGATTTATTTGAATGATGTGATGAAGTGATAATAATAATAATGAACACAAAAGTTAAAGAACATGATCTTTACTTATGATCACACATGTTAGAATATCTAAAGTAGAATAAAAGAATATTGTTGTAAAGTGATGTTTTGCTTATTGTTAAACCTATAATATAAGTTTAAAATCTGAAATTTTAGGATTAAATGATAATGTTGTTCAAATAGGAAATGATAAGTTGATTTGTAACATTGTTAATGAACTCAAATATTAAGTTAGAAGCTTAAAAATTGGTTTAAATGTGTCTTGTGAGATTATGTGATCAAATCTGGAAGTTTGGATGAAATATGTGTTATAATATGTGTAATTAGTTCATAGGATGATTTGTGTAGATTTATTTGACTTATCGGTAACTTTAACGGTCGAAAAATCGGCTTTTAAACGTGAACCGACACGACTATTAGGGACTGTTTTAGAACAGCCCCTAAAGTGGTAAAATACTCATATATAACATAAGTTAATATATGGGTAAAGGACAAGACAACAAAACTTAGTCCTAAACGGTTCGTGTCGCGAAAACCGACACGAAAACATTAAAAAGTTGCTATTTTAAGAAAATATTAACGAAAATAAAAATAATATATTTTTGCAAAGTAACTTATAAAAATTGACTAATATATATGTAACAAGTATTTTTCAAGATTAAAAGTTACATTTTTAAACGAAAACCCAAACGGTTCGTTTGTAAACGCGAAACCGACAAAACCGGCAATATTTATGATTAATAGATTAATATTTTCTTAAAACTTTCCAGCAACTGAAACTTAGATATTTTAGTTATATTTTAATTGTTTATTAACTTATTTAGTTATTTAAACAATAGTTAACGAAAACCGAACTATACGTGTTCGTTAACTTAATAAGAACTTATTTGCTTATGTGCTTGTATGGACACTAGATTAGGATTAATAAACTTAAAATATTTTTATAAAACTAAAACCAAGTTTTTATTAACAAACATGTTCACTAATATAGGACATGAGATTTTGGATCGATAAGCTTCAAACAGTGAGTTTCTCTAAGAACCCCCTCGTTTTTATATTTTTGGGGGAAAAGCATATTCTTTATTTATATATTGATTTCATCAAGATTTTTCTTTTTAAAGTATTTTATTTTACAAATCGTGTCAAATACGGGATGAGTCTAGTTGGCTAAATAACTGTTAACCCTATAAAGGGCACGTAAATATTGGTAGATCTATCGGGTTGATGCCCCCCACTTGCAATCACGCTGGGTTAAAAGTGGTATATTTTGAGTCTGGTGCATATTGAGTTATCAACTATGATAGTCATATGCATGTTGTATTCTTTGCTCGCCTACAACAGCACGGTTTGTTTAAAAGATAAAATTGTAAGGCCACGTTACCGGTGCCTCACATTTGGACGTTGGATTTAATCATAAACACAGTTCTAAATATTAGAGTTAATTAAAACTTTCGCGGAATATAAAACTTCAACCAAAATATATATTACACAACCTTCAAATCTTGTCTTAACAAACATTCATCGTTATTTAAACATAAAACATAGTCTTTTAAAACATCATAACATTTCCTTGAGATGCCAGTATCTTCAATTCCATGCCATGTGTCCTCATCAAGCAAGCTGCCTCATTCTACTCACCTGCGTGCATACTAAAAGTCAGCTACGCTGAGTGAGTTCTAGTTAATCAAGTAACATACAATACATCCATACACATTCATATATACACACCCGAAGGTACATATACATATATAGTTCTTTACCTTCCTTCGTACATTCATACTATCATACCTTCCTTTTTTCCTTTTATACATACACATATACATATACCTCGTCCTAAAACATTCGCAGACATTATTAGGGTATGTTCCCTACATTCGCGGATATTATTCGGGTCCACTTCCTACATTCGCGGATATTATTAGGGTCCGTCCCCTTCATTCGCGGATATTATTAGGGTGTGTTCCCTTCATTCGCGGATATTATTAGGGTCCGTTCCCTTTCTAACCATACCTTCCATATTTTTCTCTACATTCATAATTATAACTTCCATATGTACATACATCATTTGTATATCATATATATATATATATATATATATATATATATATATATATATATATATATATATATATATATCAATCATATCTTTAAACTATCCCTTGACGATACTTGCAATACCTGAAGATCGTTCACGCATCATCAAGCATTCATTCATACATAAATCATATAAGACATACACTTACCACTTAAGGTAAGTGTATTAACAAATCACATCGAGTATGCACACAGCCCCGAAAACATAACAAGGAAGTGGGGCTAGAAACTCACCTGAACTCGGTTACGTTCACCGTTAATAGTTATTCATTTCTTGAGCTGAGCGCGACTAACTGTATAACAATTACACGTATCAATTAACTATCACTACCCATATCGCGTTTCTAGTCTACTTATAACCCTCAACGAACGAGGGTCCGGGGGCAGAGCCCCTGGCTGGGATTAATTTTATTTTCATTAACTGTCTTAACACATTTTCCATTAGGATTTTAAATTATTTTCTAATTCGTTAACTCATTCTCTATAACGAATTAAGCCTAATTCGTTAACTAATTCGTTATCTTTTGTGATCTGGTTCGTTAACTGATTCGTCACCTGATCAGCATCTGATTCGTCATCTAAATTCGTTATCTGAACATCATGTGATTCGTTATTCTGATTCGTTAGCTGATTCGTTATTCTGGTTCGTCATCGTAACATAGTGAATGGCGAGTAACGAACTAACTGGGTCGTTATCTAAATATAACGAATTGGCTATTCTGACTCGTTGTCAACACATAGCGAATTGGTGCGTGACGAATCACCTGATTCATTATTTTAACTTTAACGAATTGGCTCAGTCTTATCCAGACTTTGATTCATGGGTCAAAGTCAAAATCATCAAGAACACCAATTGGTCAACATGTTTTAGATATGCAATTAAACCTTCATTTCTTAACGAAACATCACGATTCTGGTATCAATGGATTCGGAATTACAGCGCCTACAAACCCTAACCATTCAATCATCCAAATGTTCGTGTTTAAAGGGTGCGATTTATGCATGTATACATAAAGAACACTTTTCCCCAATTAATATGCCATATGTTAACCGATTTCAGCAGGGTTTGTTGTATTAGATTCGTTTTCATCATTTTCAAACAGATCTAAGGTTTCCCAAAAAAACCCAAACTTAAATGAGCGATTTCTAATAATAAACGTACCTTAAACGAGTCGGTGAACAAACACGGTCTAGTCTTGATATCGTTTTGGTTCGTCACAACGATTTAGCACCAACGGGTTCGGGTTTTCACCTTCGGATCTTGGCTCGGGTTATAGGATGGTGTTTGTATGTGTTTTTGATGGTTTAGGCTATGGTGTAGAGATGGATAAAATGAAAAGGTTTAGGGTTTAAGGGGTATTTATACCTCCTTAAGCCCAAGGACCTTAGGCCCATTCCATCTTTTAAATGCCCAAGCCCACCTTCTATAGTTTTTTTATCTAAACCGATAAACGACACACTTTTAAATAAACGAAACTCATTTTATTAATCTTATCAAAATTAGGATGTTACAAAAATGCTACGGTTTTGTGATATCAAAATCATACACGGGATTTTATATGATTTTGTCGTGATGTAATGACGATAGATTGTTACACACGGGATTGATACTTTTATACCATCTTGTAAAAGTAGGTCTACAAGGCCGAGTACTCTCCGAGTACTCGCTACAAGGTATGGTGCCGAGGGGAGTTTCTTTAACTCCGCCTAGTTACTAAAAATTGTTCATAGGTGATCAATATCAGCGAGAAATACATCTGGTCGGTTAACTTGGTCATATTTTAACTTAAAAATTCAACATAATTCGTATTTCTATTGTATTAAAGAACGAATATAACTTTTTTTAATTAATTATTAACAATTTTTAGAATAATTTAGTATTTAAAAATGTATTTCTCTTATTTATATTGATATTCACTTATTTTGTTATAAATATTAGTAAACTTATGATATTTGAAATATATATATTACCCAAAAATTAATTTTCTTTATATTTATCATGTCCGAGTACTCCCCGAGTACTCCTTCCAAGGGGGTCGGCCGCCTAGGGACCGCCTAGCGACTTTTGCAACATTGCTTTTATATAATGACGAGAGATCATTATATGGATTTTGATTATATATATATATATATAAATATATATACATACATAAATACGGACTATTTTGATTAAAAAGGGAAACTCACCAACACAATGTGTTGACAAACGATTTTAATATGCTTTTCAGGTAAGTGATGGCTTCATGGTGACCAATGAAAAGAGGCGGCTCGTATTTGAATATGGAAAATTATCTGGGACATGTAATAACCGTGTTTTTATACACGTGTAAACTCTTTATTTTAATAATAATAAAGTTTCTTTGAAAAGTCAAACTTCGTTCATCATTATATTATGCTTTATTACGATTGACTATCGGCGTCCGTCACAACCCGAACGACTTGGTCAAAAGTCTTCCACTGCCTAAGTAAGGTTTTAGGGGTGTGACAGAAATTGGTATCAGAGCCAATCGTTATGGAGAATTATAAATTTTAATATTTTATAAACTATAACCGGATATTCAAACACGCGCTCTTTTCCCCGTCATATGAAGCGAAAGGTAAAAATATAATTATGTGATATATATATATATATATATATATATATATATATATATATATATATATATATTACTAACATTAGTTATTATGTGACAGATGGCACCTTACGTGATAGTTAGTGATGATAGAACTTGGGAGACTCCTTCATCCCCGATTGTCTTCCGCTCATCGAAGGCCACTCAGTGTGTGAGGGGCCTAGTTCTAGACTGACACCTTTAAAGGTGTACTCTAGAAAAAGGACTCATCACAACTTTGAGGCCACCACCTCCACAGATGTTCCGAATACCGTAGCCCCACCACCACCGCCTCCCCAGAATCCGGTCAGAGGTCGGGCCCCGGGAGGACTTGGCAGGCTAGCCTTTCTGGAGAAAAAGGTAGCCGAGTACGAGGTCATCATTTCCGACATCCTCGCACGCGTCGCCGCATTGGAACAGAAGAATCATAGTGATGACCAGGCTTACAATGTCGTGTGTCATTACATATTTGATGTGGAGAACAGGGGACAGCAGACTAGGCAGAAGGTGGACGGGTTGGAATCCAAGAATGAAGTAATCGGGTCGTGTGTTCACTATCTCATGGCCTTTCATTAGATAGTTCCCATGGGTAGTATTTAGTAGTTGTTATGTAAATTATTAAACTTGTCATCTTTTGGATATAGGGCGGGTGGGAAAAATAACTCGGCGTGGTATGTATCACACCATTTTTGGGTATGTAAGGGTAGTACTAAACTCCCCCCCCCCCTTTGGGTTATGTATGGTAGAACTTGGATGTTATTATATTATTGTGGTAATCAAGTAGGTATTTCTATGCATTCACAACATACCAAAACTAATATATTTTTTTTCTTTTCTATAAATAAAAGAAACTATGGCACCAATAACAAGACAAACCACCACAAACCAAGTAACCGGTTTACCAACTTCCCATAAGGAGTTAGCACGATTAATCGCTCAAAATGTAAACACGGCACTCGATCAACGTGAGGTTAACCATAATTCAAACCAAAACACCCAAAACACTACTAATTAATGGAACCGAAGAAACTCTTAGAACTGAAGCTCTAAACAAAAATCCCTTATGTAGCACGGTATACGGGTGATCATACAAACTTTTCAAGGTTGCGGACCAAAAGAATTTACCGGTGCCAAAGGACCTTTGGAAATTATCCGATGGATCGGGAAAATGGAATCCGTCATGAAAATCAGCGATTGCACCCCTCTTTAAAGAATAAAATACGGGGTATGTTCATTCCGTGATGAGGCACTCGAGTGGTGGAACTCCATAATCCAAAACTTAGGAGAAGACACCGCTTACTGTCTAACCTGGGAAAAATTGAAAGAGATGTTTCTGAAAGAATTTTGTCCTCGAAATGAACTCCAGAAGATCGAATATGAATTCTGGCAGTTAAAGATAGAGGGAGCCGACATTAAAGGTTATACCTCACGATTCAATGCATTATCACGACCGGTACCGCGACTAGTCACGCCCGAATATGCAAGAGTCGAAAGGTACATTTGGGGCTTAGCCCCTGAGATCCGAGGGAAGGTTACCTCATCCAAACCAACCACCATTCAATCAGCACGAAAACTAGAAAAGTCTCTGAATGATGATGAAGGCCGAATGGAAACTCTAAAAGACTCTGGAAAGAAAAGTTGTTACCACGGAGCCCGAACGAAAAGCAGCTACCGAGAACCAGAAACCCGGAGAGCTCAAACGGAAGTGTTATGGTAACTCAGGAGGTCGGTTCAAGAGAAACCAAGGTGCAGAAAGGGTGTTTGCTGCAAACGCTAGAGGACCTGGAGGAAGCTCGGGACAGGTGTCCCTTTGTAACAAATATGGAAAAAGACATGGTGGTGAATCTGGAAATGAAATCAATGCAACCGATTCATCCATATGAATCGTAATTGTTACGCCAAAATCGCGACGTCTACTTCGGGAAACCAAAATCCCGGATGTTTCGAATGTGGTGTCGTAGGGCATTTCAATAGAGAATTCCCCAAACTCAAAGGTCAAAACGCAAGGGGAAAGGCATTCGAGATGAGCGCGAAGAAAGCCCGGAAAGACTCATCTATGGTCACCGGTATGTTCCTCGTCAATAATCACTACGCTTATGTACTATTTGATACTGGAGCCGACTTAAGCTTTGTTTCTAACCAATTTGAACCCCTGTTTGGTATTAAACACAGTTAGTTAGACAACAATTACTCAATTGAATTAGCTAACGGAAAACTAATTGAGACCAGTGAAGTCATTCGCGATTGTAATATCATGTTAGAAAACCATAAGTTCTCAATCGATCTTTTACCCGTAGAATTAGGCAGTTTTGGAATGGATTGGTTATACAAGAATGGAGCTGAGATCGTATGTTCTGAAAAGCTAGTTCGTTTACCAACCCCAACTGGTGAACGTCTGGCTATTCAATGAGATCGGAGTAACACAGAGTTGAAACTCTCTAATATTACAAAAACCCGTAAGATATTGCGCAAAGGATGTCCGGCATTCCTCGCTAATGTAGTTGATACAAAAGCCAAAGAGCGGAAAATAGATAATATTCCCGTAGTCCGTAATTCCCAGAAGTTTTCCCTGAAGATTTGCCTGGATTGCCTCCTCAGCGACAAGTCGAATTCAGAATCGATCTGGTTCAGGATGCCACTCCGATAGTTCAATCTTCGTATAGATTAGCACCATCGGAAATGTAGGAGCTATCTAATCAGCTTCAGGAATTATTGGACAAAGGATTCATAAGTCCGAGTTTGTGACCTTGGGGAGCTCCAATCTTATTCGTGAAAAAGAAAGATGGTTATTTTCGAATGTGTATCGGTTACCGAGAATTGAACAAGCTTACCATTAAGAATCGATACCCACTACCGAGAATTGATGATTTGTTTGATCAATTTCAAGGATCCAGTTACTACTCAAAAATCGATATGCGATCCGGATACCATAAGCTAAGAGATGCAGAGGAAGATGTTCACAAAACCGCCTTCCGAACTCGGTATGGTCACTATGAATTCTTATTCATGCCGTTTGGCCTAACAAACTCACCAGCTTTGTATGGACCTCATGAATAGATTTTGTATGCCATACTTGGATAAATTCGTGATAGTATTCCTCAATGACATACTCATTTCACGAACCAAGGAAGAGCATGAGCAACACTTTAAGTTAATCCTAGACTTGCTGAAGAAGGAGCATTTATATGCCAAAATTTCTAAGTGTGATTTCTAGCTTCAAGAAGATTTTCTAGGGCATGTGATTAATAAGAACGGTATTCATGTTGATCTTTCGAAAACGGAAGCAATTAAGAATTGGGAGACACCAAGGTCACCCACTGAAGTGCGACAATTTTTGGGGTTAGCTGGTTATTACCGTAGATTCATTGAGAATTTTTCTTCCTTAGCTCAACCCTTAACCCAACTGACCCAGAAAGACAAGAAATATGATACATTTTAAGAATGTTGAATATTAGGGGGTCAAATTCCATTTTCTCTCTCTTTAAAAGATCCATGCTAGGAAATTTCCCTTTAAAATAATATGACCTATGTAATGATTTTATTCAATAATGATTGTTTTGGATAAAAATCTGCTAAGGATAATGTATCCAAATCCGTAAAGTGAGGTATAGTGCTATGCTAATAACAATGATTGTATGAACGAAAATGGAATGAACATCGTGATTTGTTACGAGGAAAAACCCCTTGATCTTGTTTAGATCAAAGGAAAAAAACCCCGGGTGATGACAAATCATCTATCACCACTTTATTAATAACAAAAAGGGTTACAATTGTTTGGAGATTGTGATCAATGTTACAATGAAAGCTAGTGTATTGAGAGAAATATAAGTTCTGCTCAAAGTGTGTGTGAGAGTACAAGTGTGTTTCTAGTCGATCATATCTCGATGTTTATAAAGAAAATACATTTAACAAAAAGTCCTAATTATCAGCCACTCTACCATAACTCCTCCAACGTTCCTTGACCACGTGCTAGGAGCTTCCAGTAGCGAACTTTAAGGTGGACTCAGTTATAGAGTCATTCCATTCGTTGAATATTAACCTACACACCTGAAACGATTGTTAATAATACCAACCTCTGAGGATCCTTGATCTTCGACATGATTCTGGAGCTCTTCAAGAGGATAACTGATCCAGACATATCTTCAAGGATAACATATCCTCAGTAGATAAAATATCAGTCCTAACAATTATAATAATAATAAAATTGTGAATATATTGATATAGAACATGATTTCAGAGGTAGCAAAAATTAGTTTTGCATAGTTAAAAAACACGACAATAAATAAAGTTAAACACGAGCATTGTTCAAATACTCTTTATCCATACGATTGCGTAAATTCATTTTGATAACTAGCAGCAGTAAAAAAAATATATATATACACTAGGACCCTAAACTGGTGTTATTTTGTATCAGTAAAAACACTTGTTATTATGCTATAATACTGAAAACAATGTACACTATAACCCTCCACTTAGGCTATGTGTAGTGGAGGGGCTATAAAATAGGGTGTTTTGTGTCATGTGACGCCCAGTCAGCAAAGAGAGAGTTTTTGTTTTAGGGGTGTAATGTTGTTGTAGCCTTTTATATATATATATATATATATATATATATATATATATATATATATATATATATATATATCACACATAATAATATAATAATAATAATTCCCACAAGCAAGCCGACAACAAAACATCTCGCCCAGCCCAATTTCTCCCCTTTTGTGGCCTCCGGGGGCGGTGTTCTCGCTCAATTTCGCCCCTTGTCGCCCAAATTTATAACTCCCTATATATGGTCTTAAAAGTTTCTAGTTTTGCCGTATTTGTTTAGACCTTTGATGTACTTTTATAAAATTTAATTTGACTCAATGTTAATTTTTTTTTATAAGGACGAACCAATATCTCTTCAAAGTAAATTAATATTCTCGGGTGGCCAAAGTAACAACAAATTAATTAATAAATTAATTACTGTTTGCATTTAATATCAAAATTTTCACTGGACAATTTCATGTCAACCATTAATAAACAATAGAAACAGTTATGAGTTAGACAATTTCTAATTTCTATACAGAACATAAATAAATAAAATGAAAAACAATTCATTGTCGCACAACTGGTTATCATAACTTCACGAATAAAAAAATTATTTTTTTAATGTCATTAGTTTGGTGGTAAGAATTTCTTTTTATTACACCTACCAACCTCTTCTTACCCATATTTAATCCTAAAATAATCGTGTCTTCTCTTTTTGTGAATGAACATCTAATCTAAAAAATATATAAACGAAATTTTCCAATATTTTTTCAAGTCACCAGATTCCTTTATTTGTAAATAAAGATTTCTCATGCATTTGACCCGAATTCACGAGTATGAGTCTCACCAAACCCAGATAGCCCCTTAAACGGGTTATAACATCTCATTAAACCAAAATTGAATCTCACCAAATATTTAATGTGAAAATCCTATAAAATAGGGATATACTAAATATTAATATATATTGTTAAAAAGTATATATATATTATTTATAATTAAAAAACAATTTTGTAGGAAAAAAAATAAACGAGTCATGGGACTCATCAAATCAATATAGCTTTTATACCGGGTTATAACATCTTATTTATTTGTGAACCATTTCATCATCAAATCTTAATTATATTATTAACTTGCTTACAATAAATAAAGTTAAAATCTAAAAAAAAATATAAATATTAAAAACGAACAATATAAAAGTATCTCATAATTTGAGAGCATAAAAGCTAGTTTCTAAATATAAAAATGATAATACAAATATTAGAGGGTGTTGCTAATTGTACCCTCTTCCTATCTATTTTTACTAAATATATACCTCATCCCTCAAGTTTTACATTAATACGATTTAAACTTTTTTTTATTGTTTCTTTTGTCATTTTGCTATCTTTTATTATCATTATTATTTTTATAAAAAACACTTTTTTCTAGTTTTATTTAACAATTTTTATATATTTATCTTTTTATGTACATTTAAAAGCCTTTAGTAAAAACATATTTTTTTCTTATTCAGAAAAATGTTTTTTTCTTATCTAAGAAACGTTGTTTTTCTTGTTTTAAAAAAATGTTTATTTTATATACTTGTTTTAATCTTTTTGGAGTGTTTTTTTTAATTAAGAGATAGTTTACATTATTTTATAAAAAATCATATTGTTTTTTATAAATAACAAAAGTTAAATAATATATAACGATAAACAAATTTGGCTCTTCTCTCAGGTAACCTTAATCCCATGTATCCAAACCAAACAAAAAAAAAGTCAAATTGTTTTGAATACATTTTATAAAAAAAATACAAAAATAAAAAATAAAAAACTTGTTAGAGAAAACATACATTACTTTTTAATACATGTAAAAAATAAATAAACTTTTAATAAAATCTTAAAGAAATAGAGTAATAAAATCAATAACAAAAATATATATAAAACCGTAAAACAAAAATAAAAACTTAATAGTTTTTTATTTAATAGTTTGAGAGAATTATAAAATAAAATAAGAGGGACTAACATGTAAATAAAAATATTAAAAGCAAATGAAAATTTATAAGAATATATGATTAACCATAAAGGAAGATAGGTTTAGCTTGACTCATAATAGATTATCAAAAGTTAACCGATGAAAACTTAACCAGAAGCCATTAAAGGTTACACGTTTAAATTTAGGACGTACAAATAAAACATTTGCGTGAGAAGGATGTCAAAAAAATTGGAAAATATTAATGTCATAATGTATCAATAAGGACAGCTGGCATTGCTCCTTTTGGGGGTGTTTACTGTACAATGTATTATAATAAAAAATTAAAATACCTACTTTTGGAATACACTCTCATAAAATAAAAGTACACTTATTGTGCAGACTGCATTTCACTTTTCAAGTAAAAAAAAGACCCTCTTGTTCCTTTCCTCTTTGCCTTAGCATTACAAACTCTTGTTCTCCAGGTACAAAATGACTGTAACCTCCAATTTCATGCTTGGTACTTGGATGATGGGACTATTATTGGTGGTGCCAACGAAGTCGCTAAAGCCCTAGACATTATCAACTCGGAAGGGCCATCATTGGGGCTGCAACTTAATATTAAGAAAACCGAGGTTTTTTGGCAAGCGTGTAATGGGGTGAAAGTCAAAGATGGGCTCTTCCCTAGTGGGATTGGTAGACTAGAGAGAGGGGTAAAGCTCCTTGGAGGGGCTGTTAGTCGAGATCCCTACTTTATTAAGGAGTTGGCGAGGCGGAGAGCATCACGTGCGGTTGATCTTATGAAACTCTTACCTTGCCTTAGGGATCCCCAGAGCGAACTCCTTCTGCTTAGGTCTTGCATGGGGGTTGCTAAGTTGCTTTTTGGGTTACGAACATGCCACCCCCATTTGATGGATGATGCGGTATCCTGTTTTTATAAGGGGCTACGAGAAGCCATCGAAGACATAGTTGTATGTGGAGGCCCGTTCTTTGGTGATCTTCAGTGGCGACTTGCATCTTTACCGATGCGCTTAGGGGGTTTAGGCCTTCTTTCGGCTCATGATGTTGGGGTTTACGCTTTTGTAGCGTCGAGGGCTCAGTCTTGGAAGCTACAGAATCACATCTTAAGGAATAGCGGGGTTGTCGACCTGACTACGTGCAGGCCCTGGAACGCCTAAATGGCGCTCTCCCAAACTTTGACATTGGCGGTTTCTCTAATATGGACACCGCCCCACCAAAGCCTCAAAAAACTTTGGCGAATGCCCTTTTTGGCAAAATCGCTCAGAGCCTGGGAGAAGTTTTTGGATTGTCCCCCCGACAGAAGGCGGTTATTGAATGCTTACAAGGTCCTCATGCCCAAGATTTTCTGACCGTTATCCCGATTGATGGTTTGGGCCAAAGCATGTCTGCGGTCGAGTATAGGGCCATTCTTAAGTACCGTTTGATGGTCCCAATGTACCCAGAAGACGAAACATGTCCGATCTGCCGTAAGGCTTGCCTGGATAAATTCGGAGAGCATGCGGTTCATTGCAAGGAGATGCCTGGGTTCAAATACCAACATGATTGGGTGCGGGACGTTCTTTGGGACATCTTAAGGCGAGCTGGGATATCAGCTATAAAGGAAGCCCCCGTAAACTTCCTTACAGACCCCTCGGAAGGGAGATCCACTCTATGACCGGCATATTTGCTCGTCTTTGGTTGGGCCGGGGGAAAACACGCTTGTGTTGATCTCACAGGGGTATCTCCCTTAGCTGGTTTGAGGGATAATGGGTTTGTAGCTGGGCAAGCAATGAAAAGGGCTGAAACGAAGAAGGTGGAGAAACATGCTAAAGCCTGCGAAGAGAACCAACATGTTTTTGTCCCTCTGGCTTTTGATACATTTGGCTCCTTGGCACCGGAAGCTATCTGTTTCCTAACCATGGTCCAACTGGTTGTGCATAGCAATGTGTCGACTCCAAAGGGGCAGGGGTATTGTAAGGCCCCGTTACCGGTAACCCTACTTTTGTGTTGGATTTACTCATAAACACAGTTCTAAATATCAGAGTTAATTAAAACATTTATGCGGAATATAAAACTTTCATAAAACATTACATAATTCATAACTTGTCTCAAAACATTCATTGTCTTTCACATTAAAGCATTAAAATTAACACATCATAAGTCTTCAGATGCCAGATTCTTGTTCAGTGCCATGTGTCTCCTCAAGCGAGCTGCCTCATCCTACTCACCTGCGTGCATACTAAAAGTCAGCTACGCTGAGTGAGTTCTAGTTAATCATACACTATACAATACACATAAACTTATATTCTTTCATTCATACTTTCATACTTTCATACATTCATTCTTTCATACTTTCATTCTTTCTTTTGTATTAACTTACCTTCATATCTTACGTTATAAAGAGCATTACGCCCTACATTCCTCGAGTATTATTAGGGCTCGGTACCCTCCTGCCTCGAGTATTATTAGGGCTCGGTACCCTCCTTCCTCGAGTATTATTAGGGCTCGGTTCCCTCCTTCCTCGAGTATTATTAGGGCTCGGTACCCTCTTTCCACGAGTATTATTAGGGCTCGGTTTCCCTCTTTCCACGAGTATTATTAGGGCTCGGTTTCCCTCTTTCCTCGAATATTAGTAGGGTTCGGTTCCCTAGTTCTCGAATATTAGTAGGGTTCGATTCCCTCTTCGTTACCATACAACCATACATTATCATTTCTTTCTTTTATTATCTCTATCACGTTCATACACATAAACATACATAACATACTTACCTTATACATAGCGTTACAACCTGACAGTACGTGCAATATCCGAAGATCGTTCACGTATCATCAAGCAATCATTCATACATTTCACATTATCCACGTAAGCATACACTTATCTCTTAGGATAAGCGTATTAACAACATATTGAGTATGCACACAGCCCCGAAAACATAACACATAAATGGGGCTAGAAACTCACCTGAACACGGTTACATTCACCGTTAATCGTAATCCCTTTCTTCAGTTGTGCACGGCTGACTGTATAACAAGTATACGTATCAATTAACTATCACTTCTCATAATGTATTTCTATCTTTATATGACCCACAACGAACGGGGGTCCGGGGGCAGCGCCCCTGGCAGCTGGGTCTAGGGGCGGCAGCCCCTAGCAGGGTCCAAGGGGCAGAGCCCCTGACTGGGGTCGAGCTGCCAGGTCAGCTTGGAAAATTTTATTTCCATTAACTGTCTTAACACATTTTTCATTAGATTTTTAATTTATTTTCTAAACGAACTTGGCTTTAGGCGAAGTTACCATTTAGGCGAACTTGGCTTTAGGCGAAGTTACCATTTAGGCGAACTTGGCTTTAGGCGAAGTTATCAGGCGAACTTAGCTTTACAGCGAAGTTGTCATCAAGCGAACTTAGCTTCAGGCGAAGTTGTCATCAGGCGAACTTAGCTTCAGGCGAAGTTGCCAGTTAGGCGAACTTAGCTTTACAGCGAAGTTGCCATCAGGCGAACTTAGCTTGCAGGAGAAGTTCATCAGGCGAACTTGGCTTGCAGGCGAAGTTCATCGCTTTGAAGGCGAAGTTGCCCAGATGAAGGCGAAGTTGCCCAGATAGCCGCAGTTTCGGTTTCTGTCCAACATTTCGAGCGATTTTAACACCCTTGTTACGGTTCAACATCACCTACTACGCTTCCCGACCATTTTCGGTCGTTTATACACTAAAAGCTTGGATCTTTAAACTTCAAAGATCAAGAATCATACCTTTTTGAGCTTGTTTGGGTCTTGTTTATTTGCTTAATCACAACTAGTCTCTCTCTCTCACACTCTCGGATCTCGCCTCTCTCTTCCGGCCGCCGGCGGTTGAGGTGTGTGGTGTGTGTGTTTTGGAAGTGTTAGAGAGTATGGTAAAAATGAAGATATTTTGGGATTTTGGGGGTATTTATATCCCTGAAATCCCATTCTCATTTAACCCATCTCAATTAATCCAAGTCCAAGACCCGCTCCTTACCCGATATTAATTAATTACGCGAAATCACTAAACATAACTTCCTTTATTCATCATTAAAATTTTAGGATGTTACAGGTATGTCTTTAGCAGGTTAGGGTTTGCAATTCAGAAAGGGGTGGCGGCGCAGCTTGTTGCCCGCCTACCTGCTATATTGATGTAATATCTTTGTTTCTATATATTGTAGTTGGTTCATTCGAAAAAAAAAGTGAGGGGCTAAATTTGAAAGTGATGAATCTTTAGTGTTGAACTAGTAAAACTGTAAAAGATTTAACAAATTAGGAGACTCTAAGCATGTAAGAGCATTCTTAACCGGTAACCATCCTTATCTCTATAACTACATTAAAAAACACTACATTTCTCTCTCCTGTTCAATTAAATAACATTTTTTATACCTTTATCATCACAATTTTCTCTCTCCTCTACTCACAACCAATCTAACAAATATTAAAAAATAAATAGGGGAAACAATGTTTCCCTAAATGTTTCTTCAAATTTACAAAAAATCACTACATTTCTCTCTCCACTCTATAATTTACACTCACAATCACTTACAACTTCACCCTATAATTTACAAACTCCTCTCACATAATTATAGGGAATGAGATGAGAATGCTCTAAGAGTAACTTCAATATCATGTTTAGTTCTCGTTTAAATCATATTTAGTCATAACTTTTCACCCCTAAGCGTTATGCGTCATGTGACATCCAGTCAAAGTTATAGTTTTTTGCAAAAAGAGGGTGTGCTCATAACTTTCCACCCATACGCGTTATGCGCCCATTCATGTGGTGTTCAGTCACTATTAATTTATTTTTTTTTGTGTTTTTTAAAGTAATAATTTATTAAATAATTAATATAAAATTAAAAAACTACATTAAAATTAAAAAAATACATTAAACTCACAAATAAAAACTAAATTAAAATAAAAAACATTAAATTAAAAAAAAAATACAACATTAATAATAAGACTAAATGTTGTATTTTTCAAAAATTTTCGCTTGCCGAATTACTTTTAGAGATTGGACTCTCGGGTCGTCTTCGGATAACTCGTTTGCTAAAACCTCGATGTCGTAGTCCAATTCATTCCTTTTGAGTACTTCGATGACGTCCAAATTTACTTGAAGACGTTGAGCTCTTATTTCTTGTATACCTTTGAGTCGAATGTTCATTTTCTTTGAAATGACTTTCCAATTCGGCATTCGAACCCGTTGTCGATCACGATGCGACCCCTTTCCCCTTCCTTTGCTTGTCCTACCCCCGGTCGAGGCATCTCGGCAACATCCGCATGGGGATTCCCGTTTTCATTATCGCTTAAGTTGAAGTTTTGAGCGTCGGAACTTGGCGTTTCTAGATCAACCGAAGGCGATGTTTTAAACCTTTTGTTATGCCTAACACTTTCGGTGTCGGCCTCCATAACCGGGCCACACTTAGGGTGAAACCGCAGGTGATTTTTAACAGCCAAAGTAATTGAAGTTCCCCGAGTTAGGTCAACGCCATTAACATGATTTCCGCGTCAGAGACACTACTACGCCACGTTCGAGTCATCCGAGAGTGAACCGTATGGTAAGCCGTGAATTTGATGTTTATATCGGTCAATTTTGAGATTACCGAATCTTTTTCCCGACGCGAGTCCCCGTCAAGTTCGTGGAACAAATCTTTAATTTTGTTCCAAAGTACGCCTGATGTTGATAGTTCGCTAAACAAAATAAAAATATTGCAAGTTCAATGTTTGTACGAAATTTAAAAAATATATATTTTTTTAAAACTTACCGCACTTGGGATCTTCCGATATCACGCACCAAGCACGAGCAACTGTTCACACTCGTCGGTAGTCCACGGTAAAATGTTCTTTTTAGCCCGAGATTCGCAGGCGGGTTTCTTTACGTGTTTTCTCGGACGTCCACGTTGGCTCGAATCGCCACGAGTCTCTGGGACGGGTTGTGGCTCCGGGTTGATTTGTGTCTCCGACACCGTCTCATCGTTGGGTTGGGAACTGTGGTTGGGTTTTGGAAACCGGGCACCGTATTTAGGTTAGGGGCTCCGGAACTTAGATATTGCATGTACGCGGCCATATGCGCTTCGAACGGATACGGGGATTAAGGGATAGGGACTGTTGGCATCGGGATGGTAGATGGGTTCGGTTGTGTTTATTCGGGTCGGGATTGTTTGCGTTGCCTTGTCGGGCGTATTGACCGAAACCGAGAACTTGGCTGTTAAACGGAAACATTTTTGTTGGTGTTCTTGAATATATATGTGAGTGTTTTATAGAAAAGTAGTAGAAGTGTGTAAAAAAATTGAGGTTTATGTTTGTTTTTATAGTATATTTGTGTTAATATTTAAGAAATGTTTTTTTATTCCAACGGTTAGTTATTAACGGATATATTTGTTTTGAAAATCGTGCCACATGCGTTATCGATAAAAACGCTAGGAAAAAAATCCAAAACACCAGGGGGGTGCGCCCCCGGCCTTATACTCCAAAACGCCGTGATAACTCCCCGACTACGGTTGGTCTTAGGATTCTAATTTCTAAACTGGACAAATGATAATTGGAGGTGATATTCAGTTTAAATCAATGTTGTAAAACTCGCTAGGCGGTCCCTGGGCGGCCAACCCCCTTGTAGGGAGTACTCAGAGTCACGGCTTGTACTCAGACATGATAAATATAAAATAAATGAATTATTAGATATTATATATATGTTAAGATAAGCAAAATTCACGTCAAAATAAGCATAATTCATATGAAAAAAAAAATAATTCAAAAAATTCATGTTTTGTTGTTATTTTTAATTTTTTACTAAAACTAAATAACAAAAAATTAAAAAATAATAAAACAATTTAAAATTTTATGTCCGAGTTGACCTTGGAGGCCGAGTAATCCCGAGTATTCCGACTTTTGATCGAGTTGGACCTTGACGAGTAATAGTGGCCAAGTTAGGAAAAGGCGGCAAGGTTGATGTCCGAGGACCTTGGAATCTGACTTTTACAACACTTGTGTAAAGCATATCCACAAAACTAAATAAAAACAAACATGATAAGTGAGTCCAATGTAATTAATTTTCAATTTTAATTTTAATTTTTATATTGAAACCAATTTCAACCCCCCCCCCCCCCTTTAATTATTTTTTTTAAATTAAAAAATAAATTTTTTTGTTTGTTTTTACTTTGGACGGTTAAAATATTATTTGTTTCTAAGCAAACATACTAATGGTAACCATCTCAATTTTTTTTACATACAGTAACCATTATAAATATTTAAATAATATGAAATAAAAAAAAATAAGATACTTATAATTTATAAAAGTATTTTAGTTTAGAAAATTATTTTAGTTTATAGAAAGTAAATATAGAAGCAAGTGATTATGTGGAATATATGGGTGTTTAAAAGTTGGTGTGGTGTTGGAGGAGAAATGAGAGTTTTTTGTGTTTGAAAATGAATAAGTGAAAATCTGATGTGCCGCATTTATCTTCTTTTTACTCATCCACCATTATAAATGCTCTAAGTATTATTTAGTTGGACATCTAAATTGTATACATTTTCTCGGTTCTAACCATGGCAGACTCTAAAGTCGGGCGAGGTGGGTACCTGGCGGGGACACTTTTTTTGGGGCCACAAAATTTTTAAATTCCCAATGTTATATATATATATAGAATATCCAAACGCTTATAATCTCACTATTTTTACAATACCTAAACACTTTTTAGACCCACTTTTTTAAAAAATTACCCGAAGACGTATATGTCAATTAAAAATTAAAAATGACTCATTACGTTTAATTAATCAATAAAATTTAAGTAAATAAGAAAAAGAAATGAATAGACGAGACATCAACAATGTCGACTTCGAACAACATCAGTCACGGAAGCTTATGAAGAAAGTAGTTTTCCGAAATAGTAGTCATTGGAATCTTATTTACGATTTACAATGCCCTAAGAAAGAATTAGCGGGTTGGTGATGGTAGCTATCGATAACAGAATACTAGAGAGTATAAATTACGAAGAGTTAATTCACCAAATTGCTATCAAGATTGTTAGGAGAGCTTCAGAAATCATCAGTTAGCTATTAGCCTTTAGGATGCCATAAATTCATTCTAACACCATCATTTTTTAATAATTGTTATGTTTATTGTCATGATTTTACTGTAATCGCCATTTAAATAAAAGTGTTTACATTATTTAATACATTAAGGCTTAAGGGACATATTTTTTTCGGCTCGGTCGGGGAACTTGAATTCTCAGGGTTGACCCTGAGTTTAGCCGGTTCAGGCATTTCATCAAAAACCTGGCAGCAAGTTAAACAAATGTATCAAACAAAAAAGAGTGATTTCATAATTAATGGTGCAAGTTTTGCATTAGATCATCCAGAAGCTCACTTTTATAAGGTGTTTTTGTATGCCAATTTGGCACTTGCACAACTAATCATCAATTTTCTCTCATTCCCTACATGCAAACTCTTAAACCGTGTGAGTGGCCGTCATACCGACCCCAAACATTGCCAAATAGCCGAGGACCCCTACACCCCGGACGCCTTGGGTGGAAATTGGGTGGAAGGCTTCTCCAACACCATGCCAGATTTGTTTATTTTTTATTGTGCGGGGTGGGGGGGGGGGGGGGGGAGTTGGTCAATTATTGGTGAGTTAGCTTTAGTTGTTTTATTTTCAATTAAAAAAATAATGAGGTAATAATTGAAAGGGGTTTCATCAACTACACCATTTTTTTAAAACCTCCTTATGATGGCGTGACACCACATGACGCAAAACATCCACATAGGGACTCCATCCACAATACATTGCCTCAAAAACACTAGTTTTTCACTTCTCATCTCTTCAAGTCACACACACAAAGTTGTTTTTGGATGTTTTTGGAGAGTAACTAATCATCACCCTCGCTATTTCACATCACACCCCTCTCATCCACATCACTCTTTCTTATGGGGTGTTTGGGATTGCTTATTTTCACCAACTAATAACTAATAAATTTTTTGAGAAGTAATAAGGTGTTTGTGATTGCTTATATTATGAGAGGAAAAGTTCCATAAGTTACACTTTTGTAACTTATTAACTTAATGAAAAGTTATAAGGAAGTAAAATAAGGAATCCCAAACACCCCCCTACGTTTCTTATAAACACCCTAAAAACATCTATTGTGGATGCTCTTTGTAACATTCGTTACTTTCAAACCCGAAAATCCGACCCGTTTTAAATTTTCGGTTTTTATTTATAAATATATGTATAAAACATATTATAATATCCAACTCCGTAATAAAATATACATTCAAAATTTCTAATTCCCGATGTGATACCCGGCATTTTCAGTTAAATATTGTTGATTGTGTCAGTAAACCCAGTTAGTTCTGTTCACTAAGTTAATGAACTCCCATGCATATAGTGTCATGTATGCATACATTGAGTCAGTGGTGTCGTTGGTGACCTAAGTGAAAGTAACTAGTTATTGATAACTAGAATAATAAACTTGTCACACATGTTATAATATATGATAGGTTATAATAAATTTGTCACACATGATATGTTACATATATTATATATGGTGGGTGAAATTGTGTTACATGCTACATGATTAGTTGTTGTATACTTATATTTGTAGGAGAAGTGAATAATTAAAATAACATAACATATGATATATTACATGACAAGTAACAAAAAGACTAGTACACAACATATGATTACTAGAAAATGTTTATAATAGAATTTAACATGTCACATGTAATAAAATCTAAAGTTTAATAAAATTAATTATATCTTAATGATTGAGTTAATGATGAGTAAATAAGAATTAAGGTTATAACTTTTCTTTTTCTTCCATTTGGCCATCCATATCATATCACACACACATACATTTTATTTTTCTAAAACACTCTCAAAATATCATAATCTAGTTGGGTGATTCTTGGAACAAATAGTGATATAGAATTGATCAAGCAAGTAAGTAAGCATGGTTAATATATATTATGTTTATGTTTCTTTGATTTGGGATTGTGGGATTGAGTATCCAAACACATGTAATCATATGAAATAAAAAGATGATCAAGTTGGTGGTTTTAAAAGAAATTGTGTGTCTTGTCATAAAAGAAAATATGGAAACCTTTTGTACATAAAAATTATTTTATAAATCAGTAAAATAATGAAATAAATGAGATTTGGTTTTAGAAAATGGTTCCTTTATGATTAAGATCATAAGGATATAAGAATCATGATTTTTGTGACTTTTGGTTTGAATCTTCTTGTTGACAGATTCTGTGTTTTAGATTGTAGATTATATAAACTGATGATACGTTGGTGTTTCTGATTGATTTATGATACTATGATTAGGTACTTGAATGTTTTCAAAAATTCAAGAATCATAATTTTTGGACTTTGTTTGACTAGTTTTTATTAATTTACAAAATCAGGTTGCAATCCTGATTGAAAGAGATATTTTCTGAGCTGTGTTGTAAATTGTATAACTTGAGATTGAAAATAGATATGAGTGTTATTTCACTTCTGAAATGTTACAAATTGAATTAGGAATCTAATCCAATTGGACTTGCATCAATTGGACATATATGGAATTTTTAGAAAATATTTACATTCTGTTATGCTGATAAGGTAGCTGAAAATAGGTTGTTGTAGTGTATGAATTTTCATGATGTTTGTGAGTGTTGAAATATTACAAGAAAATTTTATGTTGTTCCTAATACTTGAAGGTATATGTGGGAATTATTTGGCCAAATTATTTGCATGTTTTGACTGGTTGGAAAAATAGGTTTTGGTGACTTAAAACCTGCCCAAATTTATCCAGCATGCTGTTTGGTAAAAATAGTTGTAGTTTGTACAAAGATTGTTGTGTTATATTGGAATTTGACTTTATTGGTCAACTTTAAATTATTTGACTAAATGCTTGGTATTACTTATGAGAAATTAAATTGGTAAAAGTGTGACTTAGTCATAGGGTTGCATGAAAAATGATTAACTACAAATTACATGATCGACTGTTAGGTTGCGACTATGAATATCTTATGATTATTTTAAGTCTATATAATTGGTCAAAAGCCACCAACGGGTCGTCGGTCAACATTTAGGGTCAACGGTCAATATTTTGGTCAACGGTCAATATTTTTAGTCAACGGTCAACAACATGGACCTTTTGGTCAAAAGTCAACGAAAGTCAAACTTTGGTCAAACTTTTAATAATCCGTGGGATTGTTTGGATACTAAGGATTCTAGGAATCGTCTAGAAAATACTTATAGTTCTTGTATGAATATCTACATTTTATAAGTCGTCAGTTAATATTAATTTTTATGCTTTTAATTCTAGTTCGTAACGTTCAATTAATTCGATTTCATTTACGTACTTTCGGTTTTATTTCAAGTTTGTCTTCAACATCAAGGTGAGTTTCTCACACCCCCTTTTTTAACGCTTTTACAAATTTTGGGGGTAGCATATATATCCTATCAACATTACAATTTCGTTTATTTATTATTTACAAACTACAATTCATTACATGGATTTGTGTGTGTATTTGCTTACTTGCTCATGGTTTCCTTATTAAGTATGATCATACGCCCCCCTATGCACTCAGGACCTCGATGTTATGAGTGGAATAGGGACCCCCGATCCGAGTACATTGGTTGTTACCAATTGGAAAAGACACTTACTTGCGCTATTATCCGAGTACTTTGGTGCACAATCCCAACTGGAAAGGACTTTACTTGCTCATTTACACTTGTTCATGAAATTGTAGATGTTTATGTACTTATATCAAAACTTGTGTGAACTCACCAACTATTCATTTAGTTGTCATTATTTTATATATATGCTACAGGTACCTTATTTATAGAATGCTGCCGTGACGAGGACACTAGAACTTAGGTTATAATAATAAATGGACAATTTGTTAATTGTTCTTGTATTTTTCCTTGTATTTCTTGTTACAAACTTGTGTGCATGATGTTTAAATTAATTAATGATATTATTGTCACTTAATAGTGTCACATGTGTTTTGAGCAATTTGTATGTCACACTCGGGCGTGTTACGCTTTAGCCGGGGTGTTATAGATTGGTATCAGAGCCGTGACTATAAGATAGGAAATTAGACGTAGTGTTCTAGTTGGTTATAGTTTATTTGCATAATTGTTTAGGTTGCATGATTAGAAATTATGCGAGCCTAATTTGATTGTTCAATGCACATTATTTGGTTATTATTGATTTGTTTATGCCTCATGTACGCAAATACTATTATACTAATGTAAGGCCCCGTTACCGATAGCCCTACTTTGATGTTGGATTTACTCATAAACACAGTTCTACAAATCAGAGTTAATTAAAACTTTACGCGGAATAGAAAACTTCAACCATAATATCTTACATAACCTTCAAATCTTGTCTTATAAAACATTCATAGTCATTTGAAACAAAACATAGTCTTTAAAACATCGCAACATTTCTTCGAGATTCCAGTATCTTCGATTCCATGCCATGTGTCTTCAATCACGCGAGCTGCCTCAACCTATTTTCCTGCGTGCATACTAAAAGTCAGCTACGCTGAGTGAGTTCTAGTTAATCACATAACTTACTTTACATACACATATACATGCCCGAAGGTACACATTACATACTTAACCTGTCCATCAATCTTTCATACACATACATAACTAACCTTACTTTATAAAGAGAATTAGCCCTACATACCTCGGATATTATTAGGGTCCGGTACCCTCCATACTCGGATATTATTAGGGTCCGGTCACCCTTCATCCTCAGATATTATTAGGGTCCGGTCACCCTTCATCCTCGGATATTATTAGGGTCCGGTACCCTCCATCCTCGGATATTATTAGGGTCTGGTACCCTCCATCCTCGGATATTATTAGGGTCCGGTACCCTTTATTCAGTACCTCCATAGCATACTTTCAATATACATAATCGTAAAGTTTCGTACGTATATACATCATTCATTCTTCATCTTACAGCATACATATAACATCAAACCATTTTCTGGCAGTACATGCAATTCCGAAGATCGTTCATGTACCGACAAGAAATCATTCATACATTTCACATAATACATATATGGCATACACTTATCACTTAGGATAAGTGTATTAACTAACCACATCGAGTATGCACACAGCCCCGAAAACATAACAAGGAATGGGGCTAGAAACTCACCTGAATGTGGTTACGTTCACCGTTAATTGTAATTCCTTTCCTTAGTTGTGCACTACTAACTGTATAACAATTACACGTATCAATTATCTACCGCTACCCATAACGTGTCTCTAGTTTATTTATAACCCTCAACGAACGGGGGTCCGGGGGCAGCGACCCTGGCAGCGGGGTCTAGGGGCGGTAGCCCCTAGCAGGGTCCAAGGGGTCCAAGGTTTATTTCCATTAACCGTCGTAACACATTTTCCATAAGGATTTTAAATTATTAATTACTTTTCTACTTAAAAGTTCAAGGGCTTCTTTGTAATTAAATCATTCTTCTTTAAGTCCAGGGGCTGTTCTGTCCTTTTATAAACTTCTAGTTCGTTACTCATTCATAACGAATTGACTTGTCATGACGAACTGGTTTTTGTAACGAATTGAACCCTCTAACGAACTGGACCCTTAACGAATCAGTCCATAGCGAACCAGTCTATGTAACGAATTGGACCTTCCAATTCGTTATCTTTTAACTATAGCGAATCAAGGGTAATTCGCTATCTTTTCCCTTAACGAACTGAAGCTAGTTCGTTATATTCCCTTAGACGAATCAGCTAGCAAATTACTTCTAATTCGTTAGTTACTCCTTAGCGAACTAGGGTTAGGTCAGGGAATGTCAGAACATTCCCTGACATTCATACCTCGTATTAACTTTTCCGGCGCCGCCTTTCCGGCGCTGTCGCCGGAAAAAACGTGGTTTCGCCGGAAAAACGAGTTTTGACTCGTTTTTCACCGTTTTCGCCCCGTTCGATCCAGATCTGAGCTAGGGTGACCCCTAAGCCCATCTTAGGTTCGGTTTATACCCGATTCCACCCGAATCTCGTGACTCAAACGGTTTAACGGTGTCGGCTTGTCGTTTTGCGATTATATCTAACGGGTTTAAGCTCATATAACATCATACTATCATTACCTCGGGTCGGTGCTCGGTTTCTTTCTTGGTTTCGGCTAGAGAAGGAAGAAACTAGAGAGAAAGCTTAAGTGTGTGTTTTGGTGGTGAATGGAATATGTGTAAAATGAAGAAATAAGTGGTGATTATGGTTTATATATTTATGGATCATGGGCTTAAGCCCATGGTCTTTCCTCCTTTCTTTCACAACCCAAGTCCATAACCCATATCTATTTACCCAACACTTGCCCAACTCATATTCTATTTATCTAAACTGATAACGACTCACTATAAAATAAACAAAATTTATTTTATTATTATAACCAAAAGTAGGATGTTACAACTGATGATTCAAGTACTTCAATTACACAAGCACACACAAGTCCAAGGCTTATGCCTAAAAAACAAAGTTTTCCAACATTTTCAATTATTGATTTTTATTGTGGTGTTCTGATATTTATTCTTCTTAAAGATGGTTCTATATGGCTGGTATGTAGTAAACTGTAAGGGGGACGTGCATGTTTTCCGAAACTCTTGACACCAAGGTTATTGAAACCTAAGGATAAGCAATGCGTATAAATCTCAATCAGACACGGGACCCGATTGCTTACCTAGAGAGTTAGGAAAGAGCATGAACTCTCTTAAGCCAAAGCATACCGCTTTCAACGTCATATGAATCACAACTTTAAGTTTTCAAACGCGGCCATGTTCTCTTTGTGAAAAGAATATGGTTGCACTCCTCTATGTTTTACAATGTGTTTTACCTGGAAGTCTGTACACGAATACCCAGCTTTCGATTCGATTTAATTAAGCATTTTTATACGAGAATAGTTAAGTTTAAAAATTTTTTTGACTCGTTTTCCTTATACCTTTATTTACGATTTAAAACTTTAGAAGTTCGAAAGTTAATAACCGAATTTCAATACTAGTACTTTATTATTTTACTATTACGTTTTAGAATTGAAAGTTCAAAAAGTTATGGTGATACATAAATTGTTGAATTTCGATTCGATCCTTATATTATTTTAATTATTTACTACTACGTTTTAGAATTGAAAATTCGAAAGGTCATGGTGATACATGAATGGTCGAATTTCAATTCGATTACCTTATGTCTATATTCATTTACCCTTATGTTTTAAAATGGAAAATTCAAAAAGTCATGTTCATGCACACTCTATTTTCAATTCGATTTCATTATATATTGTTAAGTTTAATTTTTTTTTCTCATATGATTATTCAATAATTTATGAGATATTCGTTTATTAGAAGATGAAAACTCATGACGTTTTATGGGAATTCCAATTTCGATTTCAAATTTTGTTTCATGCGATTCCTTTACTTTATTTGTTTTTATTGATGTATCTACTAGACGTTTTCAAACTTACGTCCCTAGTCACGCGAATTCTTCACGTTTCGTATCATGCCTCCTCGTCTTCCTAGTTGTCGCACTCCTCTCGCAAAATGACAATCCAAGTTATCAAGTAAATGGCCTCCGCGATCCTGATCACCCCACGTTTACACGCACTCACCTTCACCGCTATAGTAAATTCAAATTCAAACCCAACACCACTCTTGGAAACGCAAACTAAACTCATCCGAAAAGCCTCGTGCTGAAACACACCCTTTGTACAGTATGTGTAAATCCCAACACTTTACTTCCCTAAAATGTTGATATACTTCAATTTGTGCTAGATCCAATTACCACTTATTGCTAAACTTACCCAAACTCAACGCCAGTCACCCATCTGCAAGACCTGTACCTAACCAATTGTCTCAATCACATGTTTGACCTCATGCTTCAAGTCTACTATCATGG
The DNA here is from genome assembly GCF_021521415.1 of Bidens hawaiensis. Lineage (NCBI taxonomy): Eukaryota > Viridiplantae > Streptophyta > Magnoliopsida > Asterales > Asteraceae > Bidens > Bidens hawaiensis. Next base: position 148,321 of record NW_027495280.1, on the reverse strand, counting down.
TGGTGACCCTAGCACACCTGTCATACTTTTAAAGGCCTGACTTGTTTCCGCCATGCAATATCCTAACCATGCATCCTTTGTCGACCTTATACGATTTTACAGTTTCAATACTTAGATCTTTACAAAACTCATCAAACTCGTCTATATTTTCTTTTGCATACTCTCCTACATTTTGTTTCTTTTACTAACAGCTCGCTCCTAATTCCAAAATCCTCAGTTATTTTTAAATTTCAGTCAAATGGATTTTCTTTAAAAAGATTTTATTATCTCTATTGTTATTATTATTACTATTATTATTGTTATTATTATTATTAAAATTATTAATATTATCATCACAACTAATATTACTACTACTATTGTTATTAGTACCATCACTGTCATCATAATCATTATTGTTATGGTAATTATCAATATTTTTATTTATATTAGTAGTAATATTATTAATGCTAGTATCATCATCACTACTATTAATATAATAATATTTAAAGTAATATATTTGCTGCAAACAAGTTTTAAGCCATTTTGAAACTATTTTTCATTCAACAAGTCAAGTAAGCTAACAAGTTTTTTTATTTCCTATGCCATTGGCCAAAAGAAAACATTTGTTTTTACGTTTAAAGTTTCATAAAACTTGCAAGTCTTAGCAATAGCTAAAAATCTTTTATCTAAATAAAATAGAATAAATTTTATTTCACCATGAAATTTAAAAACATCACGATTTACAACCGATTTTCATAAATTAGAATATGTGTTATATCCCTTCCTTTCCTTCCTTTCGCCGGTGAGTTTCGGCTATGAAATCATGGCACCAACTCACACGTCAACTTTCATACCACAAACCGACATTCGAGAAGACAAGCGTCGCAAGCTGCATTTTTGTTTCTTTAACTTGTCCTTCACGTATTTTTTTCGAACTTACCCAAAGTGATTTTTTTATATCCACTTCTTTAGAATATTGTTTACGAAGTTTATTTTGATTGTTCATTGATCTTTGATCCATATTCATTTGTATTTTACGAAACGCAAATTCGTACATTATTCTTATTCTCTTTATTAAATCGGTTTACGTTTGTTATTTTGAATTCTGTGATCTATGACCAATTTCCCATCAACGTAACCGTTAAGTGGAAATTGGGACTATGAACATGTATGTGTACATAGTTACCTAATAGAAACCGTATTTTCATTTTATTTATACATTTTACAATCGGTGACCGGTTCTCTCCAAACGAATTCGTTTACTTAGAACCGGGACTGTGTCCCATGTACATGCCGAGTTTATCTGATGTTATATTTTTACACAAATTATTTTATTTATTTTTGTACTTCTCTTCCACTCAATGTTTTATTTGAACCATTTTATTCTTCTTGATTTCATCAATTTAAGATAATTACTTTATTTTAATTTCGAAGTTTTAATTATGATAAGCACAAAGTTACTATTGAAAAATTTTCTTTTTACAGACTTAATCGATTTCAATATGTTAATATTAAAATTTTTGTTTATCCATTTCATATCAACTTATATCAATTTACATGTTTGTAAGATATAATTGTTTATTCATCTCAACGCTGCCATTGGTCACGCCAATGTTCTATTGGAGATTTTCATTTTTTTTAAACATCATGATATTTTGATACTTAAAATTTTCGTTCATTTAAACTATTTTCGAACCCAATGCGTTAACAAATTACATGTTCATATTTCGTTGGTTAAATGCTACGTTTACTTACCACGTTATTCTCAACCCCATTATTTCAATTACATGTTACGATGTTCATAATTCAAATGTTTTCATTCTTTAATTTCATTACCTCTTTTATTTTGTTTTCAACATCGTTTACTTGGTTCAAACTACGATGATTTCATTTATTTGACTTAGTGTTTTTGCGTTATCCTTGGCCTGAATAGTATAACAATGTGTTTTGTAATGTTTTTACCCTTTTAATACATTATTTTTTTATTTTTTTAACGTTATATATGAGAATTTTATCTAAGGTCTATGTCTTAAAACCACACAATATGGGCACATTACATGGACCATCCGACGATAGAGGTAATTATGGGTCGACACGTAATTATCAAAGTCCTCGCATGGAAAATATAATAAGTCTAGTTGTGTGAAATAACTCGGAGCTTGGAATGATCTTGCGAAACGGTACAGATACAATATGATAAGGGCATGGTGGATACGCCGTTGGTAAATCCTATATATAAGTGTCCTTGTCATATTGTCTATTTGTAGCGTTCTTTCGGGTCATTCAAAGATCGACGTTATCTTATTTTAATTATGTATGTATAAATTGTTAAAATTTCTAACAACTTCGTATATTAGTTGTTCTCTTTTAAAATTTTATTTTTATTTTAATTTCGGGACGAAATTTCCAAAAGTTGTAAGGCCTATAACATTCGCTACTTTCAAACCCAAAAATCCGACCCGTTTTAAATTTTTGGTTTTTATTTATAAATATATGTATAAAACATATTATAAAATCCAACTCCATAATAAAATATACATTCAACATTTCTAATTCTCGATGTGATACCCGGCATTTTCAGTTAAATCCTGTTGACTGTGTCAGTAAACCCAGTTAGTTATGTAAACTAAGTTAATGAACTCCTATGCATATGGTGTCATGTATGCATACATTGAGTCAGTGGTGTCGTTGGTGACCTAAGTGAAAGTAACTAGTTATTGATAACTAGAATAATAAACTTGTCACACATGTTATAAAATATGATAGGTTATAATAAATTTGTCACACATGATATGTTACATTTATTATATATGGTGGGTGAAAAATTGTGTTACATGCTACATGATTAGTTGTTGTATACTTATATGTTGTAGGAGAAGTGAATAATTAAAATAACATAACCTATGATATATTACATGACAAGTAACAAAAAGACTAGTACACAACATATGATTACTAGAAAATGTTTATAATAGAATTTAACATGTCACATGTAATAAAAACTAAAGTTTAATAAAATTAATTATATCTTAATGATTGAGTTAATGATGAGTAAATAAGAATTAAGGTTATAACTTTTCTTTTTCTTCCATTTGGCCATCCATATCATATCACACACACATACATTTTATTTTTCTAAAACACTCTCAAAATATCATAATCTAGTTGGGTGATTCTTGGAACAAATAGTGATATATAATTGATCAAGGAAGTAAGTAAGCATGGTTAATATATATTTTGTTTATGTTTATTTGATTTGGGATTGTGGGATTGAGTATCCAAACACATGTGATTAATATGAAATAAAAAGATGATCAAGTTGATGGTTTTAAAAGAAATTGTGTGTCTTGTCATAAAAGAAAATATGGAAACCTTTTGTACATAAATATTATTTTATAAATCAGTAAAATAATGAAATACATGAGATTTGGTTTTAGAAAATGGTTCCTTTATGATTAAAGATCATAAGGATAAACGAATCATGATTTTTGTGACTTTTGGTTTGAATCTTCTTGTTGACAGATTCTGTGTTTTAGATTGTAGATTGTATAAACTGATGATACGTTGGTGTTTATGATTTATTTGTAATACTATGATTAAGTACTTTGAATCTTGTTTTCAAAAAGTCAAGAATCATAATTTTTGGACATTGTTTGATTAGTTTTTATTAATTACAAAATCAGGTTGCAATCCTGATTGAAAGAGAAATTTTCTGAGCTGTGTTGTAAATTGTATAACTTGATATTGAAAATAGATATGGGTGTTATTCCACTTCTGAAATGTTACAAATTGCATTACGAATCTAATCCAATTAGACTTGCATCAATTGGACATATATGGAATTTTTAGCAAATATTTACATTCTGTTGTGCTTATAAGGTAGCTGAAAATAGGTTGCTGTAGTGTATGAATTTTCATGATGCTACAGGTACCTTATTTATAGAATGTTGCCGTGACGAGGACACTAGAACTTAGGTTATAACAATAAATGGACAATTTGTTAATTGTTCTTGTATTTTTCCTTGTATTTCTTGTTACAAACTTGTGTACATGATGTTTAAATTAATTAATGATATTATTGTCACTTAATAGTGTCACATGTGTTTTGAGCAATCTGTACGTCACACTCGGGCGTATTCCGCTTTAGACGGGGTGTTATAGATTGGTATCAGAGTCGTGACTATAAGATAGGACATTAGACGTAGTGTTCTAGTTGGTTATAGATTTGTTTATGCCTCATGTACGCAAATACTATTATACTGATGTAAGGCCCCGTTACCGGTAGCTCTACTTTGGTGTTGGATTTACTCATATACACAGACAAATCAGAGTTAATTAAAACTTTACGCGGAATAGAAAACTTCAACCATAATATCTTACATAACCTTCAAATCTTGTCATATAAAACATTCATAGTTATTTAATGTCGTTAAGAAAAACATAAAGGTTCCAAACTGATTTTCGTAAAGTCGTTATAAGTTTTAAGAACCTTTAAACTCATATTAAACTTGGATTGAAACTTAAGGGGTTGTTTTTGAAAATATATAATACATATATATAAAACCCAAAACCCTAACCCTAACCATAAACATCCCACCCAGCCCTCATCTTTTTCTCTCGCACTTCCGGCGTCGTTTTCCGGCGACCGGCGACATCTCGGCTCTCCGGCCATCACTCTCCTTCCCTTTCTCGGTTTCTCCGACAGCCGACGCGGAGGCCCGGTAAACCCTCACCCAAAACCACCCCCTTCCCTCTCCGGTCGCTTTTCCGGCGACCGGAAAACCGGTCTCCCTCTCTCCCGTGCTCCCTACTCCGTCTCCCACTCTCCCGTGCTCTCGCTCCGTCTCTCAAACACACTCTCTCTCTCTCTCTCTCTCTCTCTCTCGCTCCGTCTCTCACACACTCTCTCTCTCTCCGCCTCTCTCTCCCTCGCTCCGTCTCTCTCCCTCTCCGGGTCGTTTTCCCGGCGCACCTACGGCGGCCGGAATTGGCTCCGAGGACCCTCTGTTCTTCATTCTGGTCTCTGTTCTTCATCTCCGACTTCAAATTCAGGTATCAATAGGAAGTGTGTGACTTTCAGTTTAACTGTTAATTAATCGAGCTAATCGGATCTGGGTTTAAATTTATTTTGGGGATGATGATGTTTAAGTGTAAGGTTTAAAACTAACTTTTTCTAAATCCTAACAATATGAATATCGTCTAGAGCAGCTGGTTGGTGCGTGTGTCTTTAAACTTGATGTCACGGGTTCGATTCCCTCTGTGACCAACTTTGGTTTGTTTTTGTTAACAAATTACTCAAGTTAATATTACTATTTTTTTAACATTATATTTATTATCTAAATTTTATTATTATTATTATTATTATTATTATTATTATTATTATTATTATTATTATCATTAACAAACCATTACTATTAATATTATTTTCATAATTAATAGATTATTATTATGATTATTATTATCATTATTATTATGATTATTATTATCATTATTGTTATGATTATTAAGTAATATTATCAAATTCTATTATTGTTGATATTATCCACTTGTTTATTGAACCGAAACCCATGTCGGGCCTAGTTGCCATTTAACGTCATCGTTACTCGAGTTATATTTTTTATCACTAATAACTATTATTATTAAAATGTTATAAGTACTAGTTATTATCATTAATATGGCACATATAATTATTATAATAATTATTATTATTACTATTAAAATTCATAAATCTATTAATAATGTATTCAACAACAAAAGTAATTATTATTATATTTATTATTACTACTACTATTATTAGTTTTAACAACAATTCTCAATTGGTAGTATGGTAGTATTATTATGTATTATTATCATCATTATCTTATATATATATATATATATAACATATTTTCAAATTATTATTATCATTACTATCTTTATCATTAATAACATCATTATAAGCTTTATTATCTATTCATTTTTATAAAACCGAACTCTTGATTTAAACCCGTCTTGTTTCTATTTAATATTGGTTTAGTTATTTAAAAGCCTAATAAAATAATATTATTTTATTTTAAATTATCAATTAAGTACGAGTCCCTAATCGTTAACAAATTAACCGGTAACCCGATTAACAACCGAACCTTCTCGTTCAATGTTTCAAATGTAGTTTCAACTAAAGTTCAAGTTCATTAATATATTGTATTTATTCGTTTTCAATTAGCTTTCAAGTCGGATTCGTTCGTTTCGTTCACAAGCTTTCTATATGTCGATCATTTGTTAGTTCTCAATTCGTCAATCGAGGTGAGTACTTTCATACCCCGTTTTCTATCTTTCGTTTTGGGGTGACATTTGATACTTATTCAATGAAATGCTTTATACATGAATCTTAAACCTATAAACGTGATTGTATACTTTACTTAACTAATTGCTCGATTTGGTGTTCTATGCTTACATGCTTATGTGTTTATCGCTTTTGGATGATGGAACTATAAATCCTAGACCATTTGGCAACCCCTCATGGCAAGGTGTCGTTAACGTAATGCAATTAACGATAACTATAAAATCCTAGACTATTTGGCATACCCTTATAGCTAGGTGTCGCTAACGTAATTCAATTAGCGATATCTATTTATCCAAGTTGTTGCTTTTATCTATTGTTTCTTATACAAGTTTTGTGGCTTTTTCTTATTATATACTTATATGCTCAAACTTATGAATTGCTCAACAACCTTTGTGTTGACAAACTTTATTTTATGAAATGTTACAAGTTTGACTTTGTTGACTCGAGGACTTGACGAAAAACGTTACCAAGACTATTAGGATATTAGTAACACGAACAATATAATTGTTACTTGTATTCAATTTGTTTGTGTGAATGAGATGTGCTGATTATTGATTTATGAAATAAAATGAGTTAAATATATATTGTCACTTTAAATAGTGTCTTGTGTTATTGGGCAATCGGTTGCACCCCGGCATGTTTCGCCACCTTTGGTCGGGGTGTGAAAGATTGGTATCAGAGCCACAAGACTATAGGATAGGTGGTTAAACGTAACGACCTAGTATTGTCTTTACTTTAGGGTCCTTATACGTGTTGCCTATACATGTTTACTCTACTTGATTGTTCATTACACTTGTTTATTTATATACTTATTTATTTCATCAAATCATAAGTATACACGTACACACACTTTCATAGTACTCCAAGGTATCCTTACCTTAAAACGCAAAAACATTAGTTTTATTGTGTTTTATGGATCACGAGCTTAACTTGGATCCCGTTGTTTCAAATCTCCTTAAAGATTGTCTCATATGAGATGACCACTTTAAGTTGTCGAATGCAAGTGTTCCGCTCGCCATCCTAATTTTCGGTGTTAAAAAAATAGAACCATGGTGGTTCGTGGACTAGTGTTTTGACATGACGTTGTATTCCGATTTATTATATTTGTTACAATCGTTATTTGAGTAGAAAACATGAAAAAGACGCGGTGGTACGTGCACATATTTAGACTCCAACATGGTAGTTTTGTAAAACGGTTTTTAGTGTCGGAATATCAAGTCATGGTGGTTCATGCACGAGTTTGCACCTTTAAATCTTAAAACATTATTATTACGTTTTAAGAATTTAAACCATTTTTCCTTTATTTTGTTATAAATTCTTATCACAAGTCTTTATTTATAAATGTTATATTTTTTTATTTGTTAATAATTCTTTTATATCTCGATTTTATATGGTAAAGTTTTACACCAATTTTCTTATTTTGATTTCACAAGGATTTTTATTGCAAATTTCGTTCATTAAAAAATCTCTTCGATATAAGTTAAAATAATAATAATAATAATAATAATAATAATAATAATAATAATAATAATAATAAATATATGTATATATATATAGTTTGATCTATTCATAATGGTTTTTAATATGCCGTTTATTTTCATTAAGACTATTTACAAACAAAAATCTTATTATATAAATTTCATCATATTAAGAAGGTTTTATGATAAATTTCACCTCAACTTTTCAAGTAAATTTTCCTATTGTATAAACTTTAAATTGTCTTTAAGTCCTTGTACAAAATTTTATAAAATTTTTATTTTTATAACTATTCCGTTTATTTTAAAGAATCACTTCAAAATTTTAATTATTTAAACTTCTCACAACATTTTTAATTATACTACACTATATAATACACGTGATAGAATTTTCATGATCCAAATTTATTCTCCTACAACTTTCATTATGAAGTTTTCAATTCATTATAACTTTTCACAAATAAAACTTGCATCTTACGATACAACCCATTTTAAATTTCTTATGATAGTTTTGCCATGATTTTTCAAAAGATTCACAAACTTATAGTTTGTAATTGTCTTGAAATTCTCATGCAAAACTTCATAGAAATTCTATTTAAAGACAAAAAAAATCGTTTATGTCGATTTCTCGATTTACAATGCCGGTCATTTTAATTTACCATGATATTTTCGTTAGACGATATTAAATAACGAACTTGGTAAAAGTTTTCATTACGCAAAATTTTTATACTCAAAGCAAAACATTCATATTGATATCTCATAACAAATTCCGACATTTAAATTAACATATTATTTTTATATTTATTTCCTCATAAGCAAAATTTTAATTTGTTCCTAAAAAAAAAGTTGTGTGATTCGCACGCTTGGATCTCAAAAATTCTATTTATATAATATATATATATATATATATATATATATATATATATATATATATATATATATATTAACTTGTAATTTTTATTATCAAAATTTTCATGGATGTTTCAAACATTATTTAAATATTATGATATTTTCAATTTAATACTTATTATGAGTCAAAAATCTCCCTAAACGCAACCACAAGTTCCCAAACGAACATATTCCATCTCAAACTACCGCCTTAAATTTAACCACCCTTTCCACTTCAAAAGTTTTCCCGAGCACTCAAATCCTTCCTCAATATGAACGAAACCTAACATATCAACGTTATATCTTCACCTACCCAAACCCCATGCAAGTCCAAGATATACAAAAAAATCAACCCAACAAAAGGCCCTAACTACCGACACTTTTACGCCATAAAAACCTATCAAACTCACTTTCCAAATACTTCAAAGACACCGACAAACACACCCACAAAATTCCTTGAACATATAATAACCAAAGCTTACCCAACTATGACTCAAATCCTTCGACCCATGCTATGTCAATTCACCAAACCATATCGCCACACTGTTTCCATCTAACCATAGAGTTGATGTTAAAATAGTAACCCAAACACTCCTTGCAAAATACATGTATAAACCAAATCTCAACCCAAGCTAGCCAATGTCGACTTACCCAACCCATCAACTTTACCCGAACTCAAATAAGTGTAAGGCCCTGTTACCGGTGCCCTACTTTGGACATTGGATTTACTCATAAACACAAGTCTAAATATCAGAGTTAATTAAAACTTTCGCGGAATATAAAACTTTCATTAAACATTACATATAACTTCATAAATATGTCTTAACAAACATTCTTGTCTTTCAGATTAAACATAAATAAACATAAAACATCTTGAGTCTTCAGATGCCAGACTCTTATTCTTCTGCCATCTGTCCCTGCTCAAGCCAGCTGCCTCATTCTACTCACCTGCGTGCATACTAAAAGTCAGCTACGCTGAGTGAGTTCTAGTTAATCATACATCTTACCTTCAAAAATGCATCCGAAGATACATAATAATTACTTTACTAATTCTCTTTCATTTCATACTTTCATACATACGTACATACTTTATTACTTTCATACTTTATATTTACTGTCCATACAATCTCAGATATTATTAGGGTCTGATCCCTTCCTTTTCTATCTCAGATATTATTAGAGTCTGATCCCTCTTTCAATTGTCTATCTCAGATATTATTAGGGTCTGATCCCTTTCTTGTCTATCTCTCTTTACTTCTCTATCTCAGATATTATTAGGGTCTGATCCCTTTCTTCTCTATCTCAGATATTATTAGGGTCTGATCCCTTACTTCTTCATCTTCGTACATTATGTCTTTACATACTCGTAACATACATATACATTCTTTATTCATTCATACATGTTCATATGTTGCATGATGGTCGGGCAAAAGTCGTGTATATTATTATATTATTTGTTTAATTTTAGTTTAAATATTATGTGAACTTTGGTACTTCAAGCGTGTTTATGTGTTTCAAGATACTTGACGTTAAGGACGCTTATCGGGATGAATTACGGGCTTGGAACGAAGATGTAGAAGACTCATGATGATTGGCAAGCTTTCCTATGCAAAATAAAAGAAGAAAAATAAAGTGGATGTGTCAGACACCCTTAGCGCGGCGCTAAGGGAGTTTAGATATACTCTAAAGTCTCACATCAGGAAAGTAGACCCTAACGCGACGCTAAGGTCTCACCCCCTGGACTTTAGCGCCGTGCTAAAGTCCCCCAGACGGGAAATTGAAACCTAACTCTCTAATAATGAGTTTTCAGCCCCCATTCGAGATATCCTTCATTCCTTCAACCAAGTACAAGCCCTAGGACGATTTTGCATCATCCCGAAGCCTCCGGTTCGTTCGTTCATCGCATGCTTTCATCCTCTCATCAGATAAGTGAATCATTCGTGATGCCGATGTCAAGCTAAACCATTGTATTCACTTTAGGCTAGGGTTTTGTGTAAACTAACTTTGATTAGATTCTATGTTTTGAATGAGTATGAACTTGATTGATTGTTTTTAATCTTGTTTTACATTACAAATTGATTGTTTAAACAGTTTATGATTTTGATTGTCAAACTTTGCATCACTTTTCTGGTTGTGTTCATCGCATGTAGGGTTAGCTCTTATGTCATTGAACCAGTAATCGTTAGTCATTGCTTATAATTGATTTTCATACAGTAAACTGGTAATTGGGTAAACCAGAGTTCAGTTGTCTCAACAATTCGGTTAGGGTATCGTTTGTCTTCACAACCCAGCTGTTAGGTTTAGTAATTACTGCGCAATTAATCTTATGAATCTGTGATTAGTTGGTTATCACATTACCTGAACCTGAAGTGAATCGTATTCTCATTATTGTTTAAAAACTTTTCCAAGTAACCGTGTGTTTTTATTAAATCATCTTTTATAAACTGCTTGACATCATTTGTCCACTTAGTTAATTAATTAGTAATCATGAACTTTACTTGCACTTTTCACTGATTCCCTGTGGAGACGACCTTACTTACCCATACTAGTTATAGGTATTTAAGTTTCATAAATACTTGTTTTTTATTAGAGCACGACATCTACATCATTGCACATATATCTGTCATACACATTCATATACTTTATACATACCTCCCTTGTCAATACGTGCAATATCCGAAGATCGTTCACGTACCGACAAGCTTTCGTTCACATTCAAGATATACATAATTAACGTATAAATCGTACATGGCATACACTTACCATTTAAGGTAAGTGTATTAACTATCACATCGAGTACGCACATAGCCCCGAAAACATAACAAGGAATGGGGTTAGAAACTCACCTGAATGAGGTTACGTTCACCGTTAATGGTAATCCCTTTCTTTAGTTGAGCACGGCTAACTTGAACGAGTCAAACAACGAACACGATCAAGTCTTGATGTAGGTTCGGTTCGTCACCACGTTCTAGCACCAACAAGCTCGAGTTTTCAACTTCGGATCTAGGCTCGGGTTAAGGATAGTGTTTGTGTGTGTTTTTGATGGTGTAGGCTATTATGTAGAGATGGATAAAAATGGAAAGATTAGGGTTTAAGGGGTATTTATACTCCCTTAAGCCCATGGACCTAAGGCCCATTCCATCTGTTATTCTATCTTTTAAAGTCCAAGCCCACCTTCTATTAGTTTATTTATTTAAACTAGTAAACGACACACTATAAAATAAACGAAAATTATTTTATTAAACCTTAACGAAAAGAGGATGTTACAATAAGCAAACCTAATCCTAATAGCCCAACCACTACTCACACAAATCAGCTAAGCCTAACCCACTTAAACGACCAAAACTCAACAAACCTCGTCGATTCAACTCAAGAAAACTCAACTATCCAAGCCGACCTAAACACTCTCATTTACCACTAAATTTACAAACCATTCACCATACGAAGCCTAAAACCCCTCCCTACACATGCAAGCTTCATTTTTCCCTAAATTTTTTTTATTTATATATATACAACTAGTGTATTTATAACAACCTCATGTGTTCAAATAATCACTTTTAAATTATAAAATCTATATATATATATATATATATATATATATATATATATATATATATATATATAGGGGTGGGATCTAGAGAGAACTCTTAAAAATAAGAGAACTAGAGAACTCAAACATATCTCTTGATTTCAATTAATCAGAGGGTGAAATAAAGGAAGGGATAGAAAAAGAAAAGAAAAAATCAGGTTTTAAAGAAAAGGGTAAATTAGGTATGCAAAATATCTTACCATATCGATCTATCTCTCTCGCTCGTACACCGTCGCCCCAACCTAGGGTTTGATTCTATTTTCCAGCAAAAATCGTCAGATTCATCATGATATTAGTCATTTACATCGAAGAACACCATCATGTAATCGTTTGTATAAGTTATTATCACGAATTTCATATTAATATCGTTCGTATTACAGTGAATCTGCGAAAATAGTAGTTGATTCTATGTTTTTATCTTTTGATTTTGTCTCGAGACTTGAATTTGACAAATGTCACAGTATCACCAACTTTTTGGAAATTTCGTCCCGAAATTAAAATAAACTGAAAGAAAAGGTAATTACTAACGAATGTCGCTCTTGATAAAACATAACCCGCATTTACAAAATAAATGCGGGTTATGTTTTATCAAGAGCGACATTCGTTAGTAATTACCTTTTCTTTGATTTTATTTTAATTTCGGGACGAAATTTCCAAAAAGTTGGTGATACTGTGACATTTGTCAAATTCGAGTCTCAAGTTGTATTCGTTTTGTAAACTTTTATTTTGTAAAACCGACTCAACATTTTTAGAACCTTATTTAATTATTATATAATATTATTATAGACCTTGATCATCAATAAATCAATGTTTGTCATATTATAGTGTCGTTAAGAAAAACATAAAGGGTCCAAACTGATTTTCGTAAAGTCGTTATAAGTTTTAAGAATCTTTAAACTCATATTAAACTTGGATTGAAACTTAAGGGGTTGTTTTTGAAAATATATAATACATATATATACAACCCAAAACCCTAACCCTAACCATAAACATCCCACCCAGCCCTCATCTTTTTCTATCGCACTTCCGGCGCCGTTTTCCGGCGACCGACGACATCTCGGCTCTCCGGCCACCACTCTCCTTCCCTCTCTCGGTTTCTCCGGAAACCGACGCGGAGGCCCGGTAAACCCATCACCCAAAACCGCCCCCTTCCCTCTCCGGTCACTTTTCCGGCGACCGGAAAACCGGTCTCCCTCTCTCCCGTGCTCCCTGCTCCGTCTCCCTCTCTCCCGTGTTCTCGCTCCGTCTCTCTTTCTATCTCCGCCTCTCTCTCTCTCGCTCGCTCCGTCTCTCATTCTCTCTATCTCCGCCTCTCTATCTCGCTCTGTCTCTCTCCCTCTCCGGGTCGTTTTTCCGGCGCACCTCCGGCGGCCGGAATCGGCTCCGGTGACCCTCTGTTCTTCATCTCCGGCCTCTGTTCTTCATCTCCGACTTCAAATTCAGGTATCAATAGGTAGTGTGTGACTTTCAGTTTAACTGTTAATTAATCGAGCTAATCGGATCTGGGTTTAAATTTATTTTGGGGATGATGATGTTTAAGTGTAAGGTTTAAAACTAACTTTTCCTAAATCCTAACAATATGAAAATCGTCTAGAGCAGCTGGTTGGTGCGTGTGTCTTTAAACTTGATGTCACGGGTTCGATTCCCTCTGTGACCAACTTTGGTTTGTTTTTGTTAACAAATTACTCAAGTTAATATTACTATTTTTATTAACATTATATTTATTATCTAAATTTTACTATTATTATTATTATTATTATTATTACTAACAAGATAGTTTTTATTATTATTATTATAATTATTATCATTAACAAAACAATTATTATTAACATTATTTTCATAATTAATAGATTATTATTATTATGATTATTATTTTCATTATTATTATGATTATTAAGTAATATTATCAAATTCTATTATTGTTGATATTACCCATTTGTTTATTGAACCGAAACCCATGTCGGGCCTAGTTGCCATTTAACGTCATCGTTACTCGAGCTATATTTTTTATCACTAATAACTATTATTATTAAAATGTTATAAGTACTAGTTATTATCATTAATATCACACATATAATTATTATAATAATTATTATTATTACTATTAAAATTCATAAATCTATTAAGAATGTATTCAACAACAAATGTAATTATTATATTTATTATTACTACTACTATTATTAGTTTTAACAACAATTCTCAATTGGTAGTATTATTATGTATTATTATCATCATTATCTTATATATATATATATATATATATAAATATATGTATCATATTTTAAAATTATTATTATCATTACTATCTTTATCATTAATAACATCATTATAAGTTTTATTATCTATTCATTTTTATAAAACCGAACTCTTGATTTAAACCCGTCTTGTTTCTATTTAATATTGGTTTAATTATTTAAAAGCCCAATAAAATAATATTATTTTATTTTAAATTATCAATTAAGTACGAGTCCCTAATCGTTAACAAATTAACCGGTAACCCGATTAACAACCGAACCTTCTCGTTCAATGTTTCAAATGTAGTTTCAACTAAAGTTCAAGTTCATTAATATATTGTATTTATTCGTTTTCAATTAGCTTTCAAGTCGGATTCGTTCGTTTCGTTCACAAGCTTTCTATATGTCGATCATTTGTTAGTTCTCAATTCATCAATCGAGGTGAGTACTTTCATACCCCGTTTTCTATCTTTCAGTTTGGGGTGACATTTGATACTTATTCAACTAAATTCTTTATACATGAATCTTAAACCTACAAACGTGATTGTATACTTTACTTAAATAATTGCTCGATTTGATGTTCTATGCTTACATGCTTATGTGTTTATCGCTTTTGGATGGTGGAACTATAAATCCGATACCATTTGGCAACCCCTCATGTCAAGGTGTCGTTAACGTAATGCAATTAACGATAACTATAAAATCCTAGACTATTTGGCATCCCGTTATAGCTAGGTGTCGCTAACGTAATTCTATTAGCGATATCTATTTATCCAAGTTGTTGCTTTTATCTATTGTTTCGTATACAAGTTTTGTGGCTTTTTCTTATTATATACTTATATGCTCAAACTTATGAATTGTTCACCAACCTTTGTGTTGACAAACTTTATTTTATGAAATGTTACAGGTTTGACTTTGTTGACTCGAGGACTTGACGAAAAATGTTACCAGATTCTTGTTCAGTGCCATGTGTCTCCTCAAGCGAGCTGCCTCATCCTACTCACCTGCGTGCATACTAAAAGTCAGCTACGCTGAGTGAGTTCTAGTTAATCATACACTATACAATACACATAAACTTATATTCTTTCATTCATACTTTCATATTTTCTTTTGTATTAACTTACTTTCATATCTTACGTTATAAAGAGCATTACGCCCTACATTCCTCGAGTATTATTAGGGCTCGGTACCCTCCTTCCTCGAGTATTATTAGGGCTTGGTACCCTCCTTCCTCGAGTATTATAAGGGCTCGGTACCCTCTTTCCTCGAGTATTATTAGGGCTCGGTACCCTCTTTCCTCGAATATTAGTAGGGTTCGATTCCCTCTTCGTTACCATACAACCATACATCATACCTCGAGTATTATTAGGGCCCGGTTGCTTCTTCGTAACCATACAACAATCCTTTCCTTCTTTTATTAACTTTATCACATTCATACACATAAGCATACATATCATACTTACCTTATACTTAGCGTTACAACCTGACAGTACGTGCAATATCCGAAGATCGTTCACGTACCGTCAAGCCATCATTCATACATATCACATCATTCACATAAGGCATACACTTATCTCTTAGGATAAGCGTATTAACAAACATATCGAGTATGCACACAGCCCCGAAAACATAACACACAATTGGGGCTAGAAACTCACCTGAACACGGTTACGTTCACCGTTAATCGTAATCCCTTTCTTTAGTTGTGCACGGCTGACTGTATAACAAGTAAACGTATCAATTAACTATCACTACTCATATCATCTTTCTAGTCTTAACTACTACCCACAACGAACGGGGGTCCGGGGGCAGCGCCCCTGGCAGCGGGGTCTAGGGGCGGCAGCCCCTAGTAGGGTCCAAGGGGCAGAGCCCCTGGCTGGGGTCAAGCTGCCAGGTCAGCTTGGAAAAATTTTATTTACATTAACTGTCTTAACACATTTTCCATTAGGTTTTTAATTTATTTTCTAAGCGAACTTAACTTTAGGCGAAGTTAAACCTTAAGCGAACTTAGCTTTAGGCGAAGTTATCAGTTAGGCGAACTTGGCCTTATGCGAAGTTATCAGTTAGGCGAACTTGGCCGTAGGCGAAGTTATCAATTAGGCGAACTTGGCCTTAGGCGAAGTTATCAATTAGGCGAACTTGGCCTTAGGCGAAGTTACCAGTTAGGCGAACTTGGCCGTAGGCGAAGTTAAGCTTTGAAGGCGAAGTTGTTCAGGTCAGCTACGGGTTTGGTTTTTATCAAGCATTTTGGCGATTTTAATACCCTTGTTATGGTTCGACATCACCCCCTACGTTCCCTAACCGTTTTCGTTCGTATATATATCCCGTATATACTATAAAGCTTGGACCTTTAAGGTAAAAACGTTCAATACTACGTAAACTTTAAAGGTCAAGAACATACCGTTTATATGTTCGGTGTGGTCGCGGTTTGCTTGGTTATCTCGTATATTGAAGATCTAATAATGGTCGGCTTGATTCTTGGTCTCGGATGTCTCTCTCTCTCTCTCGGCCGAATATGGTGTAGTGTATGTGTGTGTTTTTGAGTGTGTAGAAATTATGATGGAAATGAAATGAGGGTTTAGGGTTTTAGGTTGGTTTAGGGGATATTTATATCCCTTAAAGCCAATGAACCTAAGGCCCATTCTCATTTAACCCATCTTAATTAATCTAAGTCCATGATCCGTTCTTTACTCGACATTAATTAATTAATAACGCGAAATCACTAAACGTAACTTTCTTTATTTAACATTATAAATTTTAGGATGTTACATTTACGCTCATATACGAATATGAATAATATCTATTGACTTATTTTTAAATCAAACAGTTAATTACTCTTATTCATATAAAACTTATTAATAATTTGTGATAAATCTAATTGTTTTTGTGTAAATTTGCGTCGTATGTTTTTAGTTTATTAGTGACTGATTCAGATGGTGCCACGATTCGTCTTTCCTCAATTTTTTTTATTAATTCTATATATAACTTTTTTATATGTATTGATAACTTTTGCTAAAGTGACATAATTCAGCACTCAAGGAGAATAGTATACTGATGATGGTGCATATCGTGTACTCTTTCTTTCAGACCTAATAATTATTTACATTTTTTTTTGTCATATGTTAATTGATAGTGAAATTCATTGTGCTTATTTATTGTCACAATCTTGCATCAACTAGAGTTTCAGGCCAAATTGATATAGAAAATGAGTTGTTTTAATCCCTAAAATACATTGATGTCATGGTGAGTGTTGTTTCATTGATGATATCCATTTATATTTATGAAGCAAAATTCATATCTTCTCGGAAGAGTATCATGTGGTGATGACATTGTGTTGTTTGTTTTAGGCACAACACTCATTTAAAAAAATTAAAATATCTTACAAGTTAAGGCCATAAAGTATACTTGACTAATTTAAATGATAGGAAAATGGTTGTAATAATGGGTGTTGCAAACCGATTTTATACAAAATCATTATAAGGAGTAAGATCATATGTAGGGTGTTCGAAATACTAATCTGTTTCTTTTAAGTTGGTTGTTTATTATCATGATTTGTTTGTGTTCTATATTCTAAACAAGAATCTCAAAATTGTTTGATACATGGGAGGAATTATGATTTGGTTTTCAGTGAGATACTTATTTGTTATGAATAAAATCTTTGCAACAGTTTTTTTACTCTAATTTACTTAATGGGTCACAACAAGTTTCATTTGAAACATACCCACTTTTAGTATGACTTGGAATATTTCAAACAAGTTCAATTTGTATTCGACCCTTTAAGTAAATGGGTCAAATTTGCTACTTGTGTTCCCTTATAACTGGAAAAAAGGACGGGTCGTGTCAGTCGGCGCAACGCATAAGAAACGGTTTAGTCGGTACAAGTTAGGGTCAGAACTGGTTATTTTAAGAAAAATATTACTTTTGGTTCCGAACATGTTTTCTTTACATTTTTTTTACATTTACAGACAAATATAAAACTCAATATAACTGTTTAGTTTCTTGTATGTTGTTGGAATTGATTAAAATGTGTTAATAGGATGGCATGTTTGAAACCGAAAAAAATTATGATAAAATGCCTATAATTTTATTAGTTTTACACTTTCTTTGACGATATTACCAATTAAAAATGAAGTAAGCCACACAAGTTTATTTTTTATTGGTTATGAATGATTAATAAATTAATATTAATATCATTAAATCCTCAATTTGAATCCTTTGCTAATTTTTTTTTACCGATAAAAACTCTTGCAACTGCTAGTTCAGTAGCAATATATGTTGAAACTAACACAACAATATAATTAGAAATAATTTTTTACATTTTTCAGCTCTTGTGACTTTTCAAGAGCTTTAATGTGCTTTTTGTATATGATTATTTCAACTTGACGAACCAGAATCATATAATAAGATAATGAATAAGATTTCATTTTTCAAACTCATGGAATACACGAATTTATAACATAGTATATTAATATACGTGAAGACTTCATTTGCGGTATGTAAATGACTTTTGTTTACATTCGATATATTTCATTCCGAAATAATAGTTGTTATTATTTGGAATTCACATTATCCACATATATTATTTAATCGAGACAAAAATACGATCAATCTTGACTAAGTTGTTAACGTTAAAATGATGGTTAATCATGCTTTTTGGTGATTATGCATTGTGTTTGATCCTATAAGAACATATATTATTAGTAACGTTATCCAACATAAATTAACGAGAAGAAAGTCGGGCTCACTGAATATGATACACGAACATGGATGCACATGTTTTACAAATATATGTGTAATTGGGTAAATGTTCTCTGAAATAACTACATAGGTATATAACATCCGATAAAATGCTACTTTTGTACTAAAGTCTTCAAATTCAAACCGATATCATCAACCATTTCCTTTCTTTTTTGTCTTTTCAACAATGCATGTATGTGGTGTGATATCCTTTTGCTGAAGTTCATTACGTGTTCCAAAGATCAAATTCGCTTTGATCGTATATGAGCTCACTGCCACACAACTACCTCTCAGACTCCGTGGGGCGTCCGAAGACCGGCAATCGGTCCACTTATGATCAGGGTCTGTTGGTTCCGTCCTGCCTTGGACTCATCAGGCGAATATCAACAGCTCGCAACCAGCGATGTGTTCGTCGTGCAAGCACAACTAGGCATGTACGCCTTCTTTCCGCTGATGCCGTGCCCAACGAAGTCCGGGACGAGCCAACAAAACCAAACATTTCAACACAATTAAAGCATCTTGATCTTCAAATATTTGGTCCGTGATATTACGCTTCAATCCAAATAGCGTACAAGTATTCCCCACTTAAATGTTCATGTTATTTTCTCCAGTTTTTCAAGTTTTAAAGTCCATTTCAGATGCGGTACCTTCACCGCCTACATGCTTGTTACATCCTTTTCATGCTTCTAGCTAGGAGACTTCCTGTTTGTTTAATTTTTAAAGTTGTTGGCCTTTCAAAAAAATAGATAAATAAGTTATCAGAAGCGCTCCAACGACAGTACCGGCAAATTGGAAATATCATCAAAATAAGCATTGAGTAATCAACAAAAAATTTAAAAAAAAATATGGACTCCTCGGAAAACGAAAACAAGGGTTTGTGACTTTCTGAATGTGACACATGGGTGAAACGCCTGCAATGCAAGACTTTCTTTGATAGCCGGACCCACAAACAGAAACATCCAAAAAATTATGGAAGCGTCTAAAAATGTATGAAAGCTTCTAAAAAAACACAGAAGCGTTTGAAAATGTACAGAAGCGTCTAAAAATGTACAAAAATATCTACATGGGAATTTAGAAAAAAATAAATAAATGGCGTGTCATGTGTGACATGTCAGCAAATTGGTGGTCCGTTTGTGAGACCGGCTATAAGGCTGAGGGGTGTGGGGGGCGCGAGAGGGGGCGCGAGTGGGGGCTCCAGCCAATAATATTGTGACGTGTGGCAGAGAGAGAAACTTGATAAGATGGGCGTTGGTTGTGGTGCTCGCGCCCCTGGCCCTGGTGTGGAGGGGCGCGAGAGGGGGCGCGAGCGGTTTATTTTTTTTTTTTTTTATAAATGTATTAAAAAAACGTATTATTAAAAAAACAAGAAATTATTTAAAAAAACACATTTTTTTGAAAATTCATAATAAGCAAATCATGAAGAAGCAAATCATCCTCTTCGGAGGAGTCGGAATCAGACGAGTACGACGACATTATTTTTAAAAAAAAAATTGGGACGATGGGTTGTTTTTGGATTTTTTTTTGAAGTTGTGGTAATTGATTTATATGAAATGGGTTATATATAGGAAAAAAATTTTGGGTTTTATAAAGGAGTTTGGGATATTATATATGAGTTTGGAGATTGAAGTTGTGTTTGATATGGTTAAAATGGGTTGATTTAGGGGTATTATATAGGATTTTGTAAAGGTTTTTTAAAAAAAAAACCCGAGCTCAACGGCTCTTTTGGGTGGGCCCACCAGCTTTTCCTCTCTCTTCTCCCGCGATCACCCTTGCGCCCGCCTGGAAATCCGCGCTCGCGCCCCTCTCGCGCCCCTCTCGCGCCTCGGTGGTGTGGTGCTCGCGCCCCGGGGCGCGAGCGGATGGCCTCACGCGCCCTTTCTCGCGCTCCACACCCCTCAGCCTAAGAGAAAGCCACTGTATCGCAGACATTTCGCACATATGTCATCTTTTGAAGTCATTGTTTTTCGTGAAGCCCCTATTAATCAGAGGCTTTTCATGTTGATTTTGGCTTTTGTTAAATTATTTTGATGATTTTCCTCAAAACAACTTTAATATGAAACTTGGTATAATGTAACTTAAAAAAAATGCCACTCTTTCTTGTGTATTAATTAGGGCTGTTCACGAACCGAACCGAACCGAACGCGGGCATGTTCATACTTGGTTTGGTTTGAAAGCGAGCCAAATCGAGCAGATTGAATTTAAAGAAACGAGCGATATCTTTATGCTTGAACTTGGTTTGGTTTTGAAACCGAGCGGCTTGGTTCGGTTTGGTTTTGCTTGATTTCGTACCAAGTTTCCAATTTTAAATTTCTAAAACTTCAAAATATCATTAATTCAAGACTTTCAACTCTAAATTGTCTAAACTTTCACCTTTAAAATGTATAAAGCTCATAGTTAACAACAAAACATATATAAAACGAGTGACTATGGTTTAAATTTGAACTTTTTAAATTCAACACAAAATAGGGAAATTTTAAAAACTTTAAAAAATAGTATACTTTTATATATAAAACTAATAAATAAAAAATAATTCGAGCAAAGCGAACCGAACCAAACCGAGCGAGGCTTTGCTCGTGCTTGGATTGCTTTTAAACCGAACCGAGCCGAACGGCTCACTTCCAAACCGAGCCGAAATCAAACGAGCAATTTTCGAGCGAACGACGAACGAGCGGCGAGCGACGAACATTTTGGACAGCCTAGTATTAATTTTAATGGATTTTCACTTTTTACAGTTACATAAACAAACATATTAAAGTTTATATGTAATAAACTACAGATAAACTATATGTCACCCTCTAAATTTTAATCATACTTATTGTGAAAACATCGGATCAAAGGTAAAAAAGGCTCTTTTTTTAGTTAAACACTTAAACCAATTCACATTTCTTTTCAAATGGGTACCATAGGGTAAAAAGGATATTTGGGCACCCCACTACAATAACAGAACAAGGGGTTCAATGTGTGAGGCCAACAACAAATTCAACCTATTTGTTAAAACATTAAATAATAATGATATTATTATTAGTTAAACCACAAGTATACTGTTATGGGTTGAACAAAGTTTTCAAAAGGGCAAACCTACACACACATAACACTAACATATCATGAGAGTGACTGACGAGTAAGTAGTTGGTGGCATTTATACCATGTAGCTTTAGCGACACAGCTTTATTTTCTAGAGGCATGAGTTGTGCTTGTGCATGTTTTCGATACAACCATTAAATTGATGTATGGTCTTGCTTTTAAATATTTCATGGCTTGTAATAAAAAGGACTGTGTCAGCTTTTCAATTAATAAGCTCATATTTTTCAATGGGAATATGGGTAAACACAACAAAGTCATGATCGCCAACCTTGATTCCTAACAAAACTGGTATATCAATTTTAAGTGTATTGTAAACTTGAAACTGATCTTATCTTAATATTCAATAACTTTAAGAACATACGGTTGATCCTATTGAACTCGTAACCGATTCTTTCATTACAATGCCGGCTTTGAATGAGGACCGGGCGGTCGATGCCCCCGCCCTAATCACCCAGTAGTCCCGAAATTTTTATTTTATATTTTTAGTTTTTACATATTTATGTATTGTTAATGTTTAAACCCAATTACTAAACTTATTTAAACTCATTTCTATATATAAAAAAAACAATTGTTTGGGCAACCCAAATTATAAAAAATAAGCCCATTTAAACATATAATTGTTTAAAATCAATAATTTTGTTTTTACTAAAAGCCCAAGTTTTAACTCGGCTTCGGCCTAAAAATTTTTTAACGATTTTCCAGGACGGTCCAGCTTCATTACATTCTTGGCTATAATAGACACGAATAACATACTAGAAATTATATATGCACTATATATGCACCTTTAGGATTCGAAAAGGAATCTAAAATGCAACTCATTAAAAAAAATCATTCTACTTTCTAGTGAACAATTCAAATATCAGCATAATGATGCACAAAAAGTTGAAGTCAAAAGTATCCAATCCAACATGTTATCATTCCATCAGGGTTGCATAACAACTATCCATGGATTTACACCCGTCAAAAAAACAACAAAAAGTGTACAAACCTTAATATAGCCCCGATCACCGTCATTATAACTATCTAAAACTTTCATATTCCAAGTCATACGCTTGACCGTGTGTTCCAAAATGCATCCGGATAACTTAACGACTTAGCAGCATTTACAAGCATATCTAAGCCTTCGCGCTCATCCATTTCTTCATGTCTTTCCTCTAACCCGTCTTCAATTTTCACTTTCTTTTGCATGCTCTCGTAAACCCGTCTCATCGTTTTCATTTGATTCAACTTCCTATCACACTTTCTACAAAACCAACTTCCTTTCGGTATAGAGAGCAGTTGTGGTGATGCACAGTAAATATGATACGCCTCATCACACATGTCACATAAAACAATCTGATCATCATCTTTGTCCACACGGCACCGTCTACATAAACAAGATGGGCAGTACCAAACAGTCCCACACAAACCTAACTGCCTGCTCGATAAACATTTAGAGTGATAAAACTTGTGACCACATTGCAAATGCTCACATTTTCTAAACTCGTCTCCCATTTTCACCTCGGCTTTGCACATAAAACATATGTTTGAACTTTGGTTTTCATTGGTTACATGCGATTGGTTGGTCGTTGGGACACGGTTAACGAGTGGTGTGGAAGTGGAAGTGTTTAGTTTTTCACAAACCATGCAATTATTGTGAGGCGATTCGACTCCGTTTGAAACACATCTTGTACAATACCAACTTAAAGGGGGAACTGCTGTATCTAAAAGCCCGATACATGGCAGATGGTATATATCTTCACACGAATCACAAACTAAACAGTTGAAAACATCTGCTTTTTCTCCACATTCATGGCAGACGTGTGCTTCTGATGTCGGTTGTTTGGTAAACTGTTGAAAAAATGTTATAAATGAACACGGTGTTTGACTTTGTAACTGTAGGCTTGTGAACGAACCGAATGAACACGAACGGTTAGCAAACGAGGTTTTCTTATTCGTGTGATCGTGTCCATTCATTATAATATAAATTTGTTCATGTGTGTTTCGTTTGTTACCGTATAAACGAACGATTCGCGAATGTAAACGGACCTACATAACTAAACATAGATGAACGAAGATAACTGAGCGAAAAACAATTAAAAGTAAACGCGATCATCAATCAGTTGAGCCTAAAAAGTTAATAAAACTAGACTGAATTGTAATGGGTGATATTTTAATTCCATGAAACTAGACCAAATTTTGACGGACCTAAAAAAAATTAAATATATATATATAATCGGACGTAAACGAATGCACTTAAACATTGTAAACTAATGAACAAAAATGAACGTATGTTAACATAAATGAATTTAAATAAACAAAAGTAAACGGACGCTCACAAACATACATGAACGAATGAGACATGTGTTCATGTTCGTTCGTTTAACTAAATAAACAAACATTGTCGTTTGTGTTAGTTCATTTATTAAATAAATGAACATAAACAAACTTTATGCCGTACAGTTCACTGAACGTTCGGCTCGTTAATAGGCCTATTTGTAAGTTTGTTTAGATTTACCTTATTGTAGTGAGCCCTAGATTTATGAGAAAGATTATTGGCAAGGGTAATTATGTCACTTCCAACTTGTTGAAGCTTTGTCCATACCTATCCACATTGGCTATACAATAAATCAAAAAGTTAAGTTAACAAAGATCAAACTTTAAACAAAAGAAATACCTGTTGAATGTCTTTAAGGTAAAGCAGTGGTGAAGTTTCATAAGCTCCATTTTTTATCATGGAGCTTATAGCATCAATGTCTAAAACTTGTTTAACATTGGCAACACCTAAATTCTTGAGAAGTAGCCCACATAGTTCAGAGAATTTGTCCGAGTTTAGAATGTTTGATAACGCATCTGAACACAACTCAGAGCTTGTAGAACCTTCTGATTGTTTTAACCATCCACAAAGCATAACATGAGATGGTTCTGGAGCAGATCTATTTGGTTGACTGTCACTTCTTTCAACATTATCAATAGATTTCTGCAAAATAAATACAACTCAGATTTTTTACAAGAAGCAGCAAGAGTTCATTACGTAGGAATCACATTTAAAATACAAAATTCTTAGGAGAGTATTTTACCTTGATAACAGACATACAGCCACTTTCTTGATGAGTCACAAAAGTGTTTTGACCATCTTGCTGCCCATTAAGTGACTGGTGTGAGACGATATCGCTATAGTGTCTAAGAGAACATTCACCTGGGCCATTAGTAAATGCATCAAAACTCAATATGTGGCTCTCTTGATCGGGAGCCCTAACATCAGCAGCCTTCATCTGCAAGAACAACAAGATGAGACTAGTTGCGACACTTTCAGCACTGATGTAAACCATAAAGCTGTTGTCCAATAAGCCGCTAATAAGATTCTCAGTACCAGTTTGATTATTCTTGGCTTTAGCTTTTTTATTACTAAATAATTCTTCTAAGTTGGGTTCCACCTCAGTGAGACATCTTTTGAGACTTGGTGACAACATGAGGAATGAACAGGTTGTCAAGTTCTACCACACTATCAAGAGATTTGGTTTTGTTTTGTAGGGATTAAATAAGGCGAGCAGTTTTCTTATTAGATTAGGGGTCTTGTAGGTTACGTTAACTTGGTTAGTAAGGGTTAGGGGTCATTGTAAAGTGTGGTTTTTGTTCATAAGCGTTCAACTGGGCTGCTGACTGAATAGGTGAGGAATCAGTCTTGATCTTTCTTATTGGGACCTACAACTTCTCTAAGCCCCTAACATTGAAAAGAGTCCTGGAATTGTAGGTTGTTATAAAACTTTTCCTTTTGTTTTGTAAAAAGTGTAAGAATAGATTTGGTGTGCTCCAATCTAGGGTTAAGATTGTTGCAATTAGAGGCCTAAAATGAAAATAAAAGAATTCAGTTACACACATGCATTCTTTTTATGTCAAATTTTCATGAAATTTGAGTACCAATTCATCCCGATGTCTTTACTTAGACATGGTTAAGTATAGGAAAACTGTGTAATACACGGGATCTAGCCTAGGGTTAAATAAAGGAAACCCGTATAATTCACGGGACCTGACCTAGTTTAAATTATAAAGCGAAACATGTATCGACTTATGAGATTGTTTGTTTCTAACATGAATGACTTAGGTTCCCAAAAGGTCGAACTTCCAACTCTTGTACAGACAGAGGTATAGAGCTACAGAAGCCTCAAATATCAGAGTGCTTATAGAATGATATATTCAATTGGTCATAAGAGCAGTGAGCAAAGGGAGAAACAAAATCAACATTAGTAGTACCTTATGATTATTGGTCGTAGCCTGAATTGGATTAGTGATCATCATGTTACTGGGTTTTCTCCGGGTGTACATTTTTATCCCCTCACCGCTGCTTCCATTATCTGTTTTCGAATCATAATAACAATAATAATAATAATTGTGATTGTGACCATTATTTGTTGCTGCTGCTTCATTCTCCTCATCAATCATCTTACAAAATCAGAAACTCTTAACTAAATTTATCAAGTTACAGCTGCTGCATAAAACAAGCCCTAGAATACGATATTGGAGATCAACAACAAGATAAATTTGTTGGAAGTTATTAATTATTATTATTCACTTCACTTCAGCGGTCAATCTACCCGTCTCGTTTTATCAACTCCAAATCAAGCTTTTTTATATTTCACTAGGGGTGCTAACGAGCCGAGCCCGAGCTCGATTAGGCTCGTTTAACTTACACAAAGCTCGAGCTCGGCTCGTTTCGAGCTTTATTTTCAAAGCTCGAGCTCGGCTCGTGAATGAATTTTGAAGCTCGGGCTCGGCTCGTATACTATTTATCAATTATTTTTTTATATAATTATAATTATTTTATATATTTTTATATAATAATAATTTAATGTATAAAAGAATATATATTATTTAGTTATTTTTATTTATTTTTTCATAACATTATATTAATTAATTAATAATTATTAAATATATATTTTAAAATATATATATAATTGGCAGGCTCGTTTAGGCTCACGAGCCGGCTCGAGCTCGATAAGTAAAGCTCGGGCTCGGGCTCGTTTATTAAACGAGCTTAGTTTTAGGCTTGAGCTCGGGCTCAGGCTCGATAAAGCTCGGCTCGAACGAGCTTTTTAACGAGCCGATCTCGAGTAGCTCGCGAGCAGCTCGGCTCATTTGCACCCCTATATTTCACACTCATTTGAGCTCCGATATTAAGGATACTTAAGTTATCTTTATATTTTTATACAAGTATGCCTTTTTTATCTAAATATTTAATTTATTAAAAGTTGTAATTATGAAAACTGAAACTTATAAACTTATATTGGCATATATTAAACTAGCTTTAGAAACCCGTGTATTACACGTGATAAATTAATATATAAATTACAATAAAATTTAATACAAATAAAATAACGGTAATTAAGTCTCTTATATTATGTAAAAAAATGCATTACAAATATAGTCGAACACTCACACAAAAATAAACCGATTACAACTATTAGCTAGCGGTAAGCGGGTATCGAACACAGGGAGCTTGTGGAAATTGTGTTACCAAGTAGTTATGTAATTTATCTAAATTAACTAAATGCAAAAGTAAATTCAAAGAGTTGGTTGTTGGTTTTGATTAACGAAAATAACTGAAATAATTAAACGAATTTTAAACAATATAAGAAAAAATGCCCTCTCACGATTTCAGGTTTTCAATATTGATACAGTTAACGTTTACTTGTAGGATGAACTACTTAAACATAGTCCGTGAAAATGCGTTTGACGGTGATAAAAAAGGACTAAGTACTTGAATTATGAAAACGCAAGGTTGTCACTCAATAATCAGTGTTATATAGTTAACCCTAATTCTCTTGTACTAAATCCCGATTTCCTATGGCACCAAGAACAAATAATCAAGAACACGGATTTACACTATATTAACAATTACTAATCAAAATCATAATCACCATAGTAATTTAATCATAGAATCAAAACACTATCCCACAAATAACATAAACAATTAACAAATATCTAATTAGAAAACCTTACAATTCGGGAGATAACATAAAGAATACTAGCCACACATTGTTGATTAATCATCACCTCAATTAAGATAATCATGCGACTCACAAACCCAAACGAATGATTACAATCACCAAAAACTTGTTCCTGCTCTCACAAATTCGCCTTAGGGTTGTTTAGAATGAAGGATAGATGAAAAGGCCATCAAAAACGTCTAAAAATAATGCAGGAAAAAGGCAGTTACTACTTGAACCGTGGCCCACGGTCTCATCGTGGGTCACGGTGGATTTCTTGAAAAGCAGGACCGTGGCCCACGGTGGAACCGTGGGTCACGGTGGTCTTCACGGTGGCCACCGATGCCATGGTACAGTGGCCTCTGTGGTCTTTTGCTCAGTTGAACCGTGGCTCACGGTTTGGACCGTGGGCCACGGTGGACTTCGATTTCGCCTTCCCGTTTTTCACTTCTTTTGACCTCTCTCGCGTCTTCGGCTCATACGGTTGCCTCAGTTCACTCCATAATAGCCCCGAAATCTCCTTTGAGCCTACAATTCACCAATAATTCCGTAGTTATCTAATTCCACAAAATAAACCAATTCAAAACATGATTATTACGGCTTTAAATCAGTTAAGGGTTGTCCCATGGACCACCCGTCACATTCCCACACTTAAACGTTGCTTGCCCCCAAGCAACATCTCAAACAAAAACTTTCTATTCCATTCAACTTGTATCCACCAATCTTTCCACAAAACCGGTTCAGTTAAGGTCCCAAGTCATACCCTATTCCTTTAATTTTATCGGGTGCACTAGTTCACTTGATGTTCCATTTAAACCGAAGATTTCTAACCAAACCTAACATACTTTCGGCTTTTACCTATACATAACACATTTACACATTACCATTTTTATTGGTGATCATCCATACATTTCATACTTAATCAATCCTCCTCGCATACCCTTGTACAATCATCAAATCTCCACCTATGTAAATGCTTATTGACATGAATACAAATCAAGAGGTCTTAAAACGGGTTGTAATGGGGCCGAGTGTAAGGGTATGGAAGGGAATATTGAAAGTAGCTCAAGCGATCCGATCCTACTTGTTACAAACAAACTAAGTAAACAATTAAATAAACAACTATAAACATCACTAACTTCTCTTTTTCTTTTTTTTTCTCTTTTTTCTTTTTTTTTTCAATACATAATACTTTGAACATTGCATACATAAATCTTGCAACTCTAATACAAACTTTTTTTTGAACTAATCTAATACTTGAACATTACATACTAGCATGATAAACATAATGCTTCACATTTCTAACTGATAAATACTAAAACAATTACATAAAAACAATTACATTCTTTGATTAAATGAAAGAATAGGCCCAATAAAGTTTTCTAAAGGAACCAACCCCCCCCCCCCCTCACATAACCATCCTCATATGTATAATGTATGAGGCCCCAACCCCCCCCCCCCCCCAAAAAAAATACCCACACTCTCGCTCATCCAAACGAGGCTTAACCTAAGTGCCTCTATCACTTTTGCACTCATGCCAAGCTAAGATCTCGAAATGCACTAATTGTACAAGTTCTATCGGAGAATATCAACCGTCTCACCAAACAATACTTTCTCAATTCTCAAGTGTAAATGAACGTGTTATACAAGTTATTACACCGAAAGCATGCTAACCTTTGTTAGAAAACTACATAATCTCATTTTTTTAAAAAAAACAACTAGGCACATGTTATTTAGGGAATTGTGACCATGAAAAGGGACCAAAACTTTACCCCGCCATCTTACCACTTTCCGATTCTTTTAAACACATTTTTTTTTTAAATTTCTATTTTTCTGATTTTTTAATTTTTTCTGATTTTTTTTATTTTTTATATATTTTTTTCTCGATTTTTTAATTTTTTCAAAACAAACAAAGAAAATTTTCCTCATCCCCACACTTGGGATATATTGTCCCCAATGTACGGTTTTAAGAAAAATAAAACAAACCACTTGTTAAACACAACCTTCATTCCAACACATTCCCATAATACTTAATCAAAAGCATTTTTGTCCACCACCCATCCACCTAAAAACACATAAAGACACAAAAAAAATAATAATAACAACTATACAATAATATACAAAACAGTGTTCACCTGGTATCACGCGGCTCGATTAGTTGTACGGCGAGTGGGCCGGCCCAAAGATAGATGTCATGTATTCTGAAAACTGGCCGAAGTTAAACGTCTCATCGCCGCTGCTGCTTCCTTCTCCTTGTGGTGGTGGAGGTGCCATTGACTGCATTGGGCTGACCCACATTGAATGATGAAGTGGTGGTTCGGGATATCGTACCGAACCGTCATACGGAGGAAGAGTTGTGTAATCAACCATTTGTGGATCCGACACGACCGGTTCACCTGCATGCCATTGATCATGCATCCTCCGATTCCTATCATCCAAGTATCTTATATTCATCTCATGTTCACGCCCATACGCATTGGCACGGTTCCACATCTCCAACCTGTCGTGCCTCTCTTTCGCGGCCCGTTCAGCATAGCCCCCATAAAAGTCTGATGATCGAAAAGTGAACGTGACTCATCTGACCAATTTCCATACGTGGAGGGCCTATGCCTCTCCACCACCTCATTCATTGACCCCACATGGGCCCAATTATTCCCGTAAGAGTCATAACCATCCGAATAGTCTCAACCCCCCGTGTTGGGAACTGCTGCCACCGCCCACATCCATGTAATCGGGCTCACCTACCTCTTCCACCTACTCAATCTCATCATCATCATCCTCCACTTCAACATCCTCTCTTGCTACTCTCCATCTCACCTTATCACACACAAGAACATGGCGCCTATCAGTTTGTGTGTACTCACAACCCGGCAAATTTGACAACTTAAACTCTTTAAATACTTTGGTCATTCCCACCGACTCGTCAGTTATCACACCATGATTCTTTAACAATGTTGTGATCAGTCGACAATGCGGAATTAACTTCCGTTTATTGCTTTCTCGGCTGATCCAAATATTATGCATAACAAGATATCGGTAAGAGATAAGGGGCGTCCCACACACCAAGGCATACAATATGGGAACATCACAGTTCCGCACTATCGAAATATCTCCCCTTCGAGGCATCACGTTGTATAAGAAAATAGACATCAATAACTTTGCCTCAATTTTCAAATCTTTTCTCTTTATCTGATCACCCGAACCTCCACCTCTTCTAAGAATCTTTTCAAGCATGTGGTGCCATTGAGGGTGCTTGTCGGGGCAGTCAAATAAGTCTTTGGCAGAAGGGTAGATGTATGAATTGCTTGGTTTGGTGTCAAAAAGCGCGATCTGATTAAATGAGTCAAATGACATCACCACTTCTTGACCTCCAACTGTCCCAATCAATTTCATGTCATTACCTTTTTTGTATGCGGGACATCGTAATGTGGACACCCATTCTTCAATCTCTCGATCGCACAAAGTGTTAGTTTCTTCATCATAACACTTTAGAGCTGCTTCCCAACCCAAAGCTTCAAATTTATCAACTATACCAAAAGCCTCAAAACCAGGATCGGTGACCTCCTTCTCACACATGTACCCTTCAATTCGTTTATTCAACGTGGCCATTTTATCAATGAACAGCTCCGCTTTCCATTCTGATGGGTACTTTGACAATCCCCCACCTTTCCAAGTGGGTTTTACCGTTTGTACTTGCACATATGCTTGCTCTTCCTGCATCCTCTGTCTCTTTAATTGGGCTGCTCGCCCACTTGAAGATGATGCCTTTGACTTTCCCTTATCCGAAGTTCTTCCCATCTACACACAACAAACAACCCAACCAAACCAAATTAAGTCAACATCCTCATCCCCACACTTGCTTGTTACTATGGTTGTCGATAATTACTTGTTAATCAATTGATCAAAATTTTCAACATTTCCTTCAACACATAATTTCCATTTAATCAATATAACAAACATATGGTTGTAACAATTATCTACTATCCACAACCATAATGCTTAATCATTAGACTAATTACTCAAACAAGCAAGTGGGTAAATAGAACAATTAGGGTCAACTTACAACTTCAATACAATATATCATCAATAACGAAAGTAAATTCCATACCTTGATGTTGTAAGAGATGAAGATGAAGAAAACTTCAAAGTAAACCAAAACTCCCCAAAAATTTTGGACTCTAATGTCCAAAATCGACCAACAAAACAATAGTTTCTTCCAAATGCAGCGATATAATCGAAACCCTTGTGAAATTTTAGTCAAAATAGACTCAAAAATCGGTTGATTTGATGAAGTTATGAAGAATTTATGGATCTTTGAAATTGGAAGTTAGGGTTTGTGGAGAAAGGTTTAAGGAAGAAGAAGAAGATAATAGGTGAAAATAATGAAGGTAGGTAATTTGTGTGGTGTAGAATTGATAAAAAACATAAATTTTATTGTTTATTAACACCAAAACCCGCCCCCCATGTTGCAGTCCAAATCGGACCGTGGCCCACGGTCTAACCGTGGGTCACGGTTTCATCAGGTCTGTTCGTTTGTTCGCAGTGGACCGTGGCCCACGGTCTCAACCGTGGGTCACGGTTGAGTTGTATCAATTGAAACAGAGAACACTGTACCGTGTAGCCAGCCCTCACCGTGTCATATGATCACCAACCGTGGCCCACGGTTCAACCGTGGTCCACGGTTCACCTAATTTTTTTTAAACGATATTAAAAGGGATCAAAATAACCAAAAAGATGAAAAACTTCTTTACCAAATTAAAATTAAAAAATACTCTAAAAATAAAATTAACCTACCCCCCATGAAAAACCCGAGTTGTCCTCAACACGGTATAAACAAAATCACAAGGACTTCCCCACACTTGATTTGGACAACTCCAAAGCAAAGAATGTAATTTTTTTTAAACCAATTTTAAATAAAAACTAAATTAAACTATACTAAAATATACAACATACCTTGGCCCTTTAATTCGTTTCCTCGTCCGGTGAGCGTAACAAATAACTCACCTTATCCACATCGAGCATATTAATGTCCTTTCCTTCCAAATACGGTTTCAGTCTCTGACCGTTCACCACTTGTTTTATTTGCTCTTGAACATCTTCGATTTCCACATCACCAAACTATCCCACTCTTGTAATGACATATGGGCCCATCCACTTGCTCTTTAACTTGCCCGAGAACAACTTTAACCTTGAATTATACAACAACACCTTTTGACCCACTTCAAAAGTTCGTTTTCTCAAATTTGCATCATGGACTTTCTTTAGTTTGTCTTTGTACGCGGAAGCACATTCATACGCTTCATCCCGGATTTCCTCAATCTCATTCAACTTCAACTTTCTCAATTCACCCGCTTCCTTATCATCCGCGTTAACATTCTTGATCGCCCAAAACGCCTTATAGGAGCTTTGTAGGCGGTCCGATACGCCCACAATGCATCATTCAACTTAGAAGACCAATCCTTCCTATCGACCCGCACCGTCTTCATCAAGATTTCTTTGATTTGGCGATTGGACACTTCAACTTGTCCACTTGTTTGTGGATGATAAGGAGTAGCAATTCGGTGATTCACATTGTACCTTTTTAGAAGCTTCCCAAAGTTGAAATTCTTGAAATGTGACCCACTATCACTTATAATAACCCGCGGGATACCAAATCGAGAAAAGATGTTTGATTGAACGAATTTGCAAACTACCGAATGATCATTAGTTCTTATTGCTACCGCTTCTACCCACTTGGACACATAATCAACCGCAACCAAGATATATAAAAATCCATTCGAGTTTGGAAACGGGCCCATAAAGTCAATTCCCCATACATCAAAAATCTCTACACCAAAATCGGTTGCAATGGCATTTCATCCAGTTTTGAGATACTACCCAACTTTTGGCAATTTAAACAATGTCGGGCATATTCACTTGCATCTTTAAAAATGATGAGCCAATAAAACCCACATTGGAGCACCCGATAACCCGTCTTTTGACAGCTAAAATGACCTCCACATGCCGATGCATGTGCATGAGTCAAAACTTCCCACACTTCAGAATCGGGAATACACCTCCTTATCATTTGATCCGAACCAATCTTGAACAAATCCGATTCATCCCAAATATATTGTTTCACTTGGGCCATGAACCGTTGTCTTTTTTTCTTCACCCAATGACTTGGAATAGACCCCGTTGCTAAATAATTCACAAAGTAGGCATACCACGGTGTAGTCGACACGGCTAACAATTGTTCATCGGGAAACCGTTCGTTTATCTCCAACGAGTCATCAACACCCTCTAACGGAATTCGGGATAGGTGATCCTCCACGACTTTTTCACACCCCTTTTTATCCCGAACCTCTAAATCAAACTCTTGCAAAAGCAACACCCATCTAATTAACCGTGCTTTTGCATCCTTCTTCTCCATCAAATACCGAACCGCACTATGGTCCGAATAAACAATCACCTTACTCCCCCAAATATACGAGCGAAACTTATCCAAAGCATACACCACCGCAAGCAATTCTTTTTCGGTGGTTGTATAATTAAGTTGGGCTTCAGATAAAGTTTTACTCGCATAATAAATTACCACCGGCTTTTTATCAACTCGTTGACCCGAAACCGCTCCGATAGTAGTATCACTAGCATCGCACATAATCTCAAACGGCTTTGACCAATCCGGTGGTTGTAGAATGGGAGCTTTCACCAGCTGTTCCTTCAAAGCATTAAACGCTTGCAAACATTCATTAGTAAAATCAAAAGGAGCATATTTTAACAATAAATTACATAAAGGTTTTGTGATAACACAAAAACCTTTAATAAATCTTCTATAAAAACCCGCATGCCCCAAAAATGACCTTACCCCTTTAATGTTTTTAGGTGGAGGTAAAGATGATATTACCCGAACCTTTGCCTTATCCACTTTCATTCCCCTTTCCGAAATCACGTGACCCAACACGATACCCTCTTGCACCATGAAGTGACTTTTCTCCCAACTTAGAACTAAATTTGTCTCAACACACCTTTTTAGAACTTTTTCTAGTTCATTGAGACAATTTTCATAAGTTGGGCCAAAAATGGAAAAGTCATCCATAAATACCTCGAGTGACTCCCCGACCATATCCGAAAAAATACTCATCATACAACGTTGGAATATGGCCGGGGCATTACAAAATCCGAATGGCATTCGCCGAAAAGCAAAAGTGCCATACGGACATGTGAAAGTGGTCTTGTGTTGGTCATCCGGGTAAATAGCAATTTGGTTATAACCCGAGTACCCATCCAAAAAACAGTAATGCTTTGACCTGATAATTTTTCAATAATTTGGTCAATAAAAGGTAATGAAAAATGGTCTTTAGATGTGGCGGCGTTTAATTTACGATAATCAATGCAAACTCGTCACCCGGTGACCGGTCGGGTGGCGATTTGTTCACCGCTTTCATCTTTAATTACCTGTATACCTGCTTTTTTCGGTACCACTTGTGTAGGACTTACCCATGCGCTATCCGAGATAGGATTGATGATTCCCGCATCCAACCACTTGATTACCTCTTTCTTCACAACTTCTCTCAAATTGGGATTCAACCTTCTTTGAGTATCTCGGGTTGGTTTTGCCTCCTCATTGGTGATGATTTTGTGCATAACTATAGATGGACTAATGCCTTTTAAATCGGCAATTGTCCAACCTATGGCAGCCTTGTTCGCCTTCAACACCTTCAACAATTCTTGTTCATGGGCCTCTTCCAGATTAGATGCAATAATGACCGGTAATGTGGCATTATCCCCCAAAAACGCATACTTCAAGTGGCTTGGTAAATCTTTCAATTCCAGCTTTGGTGGACTTTCCAATGATGGCTTTGTACCCGAATCAATCACAGCTGGCAAACTTTCACTTTGATGAGTCCATGGTGGTCGTCCTTCTTTAACCGCCAACACATCTTGATTTTTCTCTTCCATCCTCAATGCAAAAAGATGTACCTGTTTAGAAAAATCACAAACACATGCTTCCACAGCATCGTCCTCATAATCGTGCGGTTCACATGTGTTAACAATATCTGCCATGAAACACTCATCACCATATAAAACATTAGACCCTTTAGTGAACACATTTAATCTCATTTTCCGATTTCCAAAAGCCATATCAACTGTGCCCGATCGACAGTCAATAATAGCATGAGCGGTGTTTAAAAACGGTCGACCCAATATAACATTTTGTTGTTAGGTCGAATCAACCGATGAGTAGTCTAAGACCAAAAAGTCAACCGGATAGTAAAATTCTTCAACTTTTACTATCACGTCCCGCACAATTCCTCGGTGGAGTTTATGAGACAAATCGGCTAACACAACCGTTGTCTCAACTCTTTTTAAAGGACCGAAATCATATTGGTCGTATAAACCCCCCGGAAGAATACTTACTCCGGCTCCAAGATCTAGTAACGCCTTAGACATTTGAAAATCGCCTACTTGAATGTTAATTAAAGGCGTTCCCGGATCTTGAAGCTTAGGAGGAATATCTCCTTTTAGAACCGCACTTACCCGCTCAGTTAAATCCACTCGTAGAGGCACTTTTTGTTGCCTCTTTTGAGTGCACAATTCTTTCAAAAATTTTGCATATGCGGGTACTTGCTTAATTGCCTCAAATAAAGGTAAATTTACCTTTACTTGTTTAAAAACTTCCCACATCTCTTCTTTTTGAGGACCCCTTCTTGAAATGATATTTTTCTTACCCGGGTCAAGTAAAGCCGAAGGAAATGGAACCACCTTTGGTTCTACTTCCTTCTTTTCATCATTTAAATTTGAAGTTTGACCCGAATTTTTTAACGATTTTTCAAAAGTGACATGTTTAGTGGGTTTATTTGTTACTATTTCATCATCACTTTCGTTACCCGTAATATCCTCAACTTCCTCATCAACCACACCCGGTGATAAATCTTTTTTATATTCTTTACCACTTCTTAAAACATTACCACTTCTTAAAACATTAACGTGATTAATAGGAACATTACGAGAAGAGTTATGAGAAGGATTTACCTTTGTGTCGCTTGGCAATTGACCTTTATTCTTCTTCAACTCGGACACTTCAGTTGTGAGTTGACCCATTTGTGTAGTCAAAGATTGGATAGCCTTATCTCTCACTTCATCCTTTCGCATTCGCGCCTCATCAAGTTGATTTCTTCGTTGCATGTCTTGTTGCATCAATTTCAACATGTCCATAACCTCATTTCCACTCGATGAACTTTGACCCGTTGACCCGCTTTGACCACCACCCCCTTGACCATGAAATCCTTGATTATTCCCGCCATGATAATTACATTGGTTATTATATTGTTGGCGAGGGACATAATTTCTTTGATTTCCTTGAAAATTCGGGTTAGATTGAGTGGCTGGATTTCCATATCGAAAATTCGGGTGATTTCTCAACCCGGGGTGGTAGGTGTTGGAGTTCATATTGTAATTTCTACCACATACCCCTTGGAGTGCATTTACCTCTTCCACCGGTGCTTGACCTACCATACATACCTCCGTTGCATGACCCTACTCGTTACAATTTGTACAAAAATTGATGACTTGATTTGTGGTTTGTACATTTCCTTCTTCCACGGCTTGCACTTGCGGTCTACCAATCACCGGTCTCGCTCTTCTACCGGTTTGAGCCTTTCTCTTTGAAGTAATCGTCATTTGTTCCAAATATGCCCAATCATCTTGTTCATGATTGGTACCAAATGTACCATTAGTGATCGACCGCAAATCCCGTTCATCCTCCATACTCAAACCCTCATGAAACACATTCAACAACTCCCATAAAGCAATACCGTGATGAGGAAAATTCTTGATCATCATGTTAAACCTCTCGAATGCTTCATGAAACATTTCCCCCGATTGTTGTTGGAAGGTTCTCAAACTTCTTCTCGCATCATTGGTCTTTTGGGCCGTGTAAAATTCTTCTAAAAATCTTTGTTGCATTCCGGCCCAAGTATAAACAGACGCGGAAGGCAACGTGTAAAACCATCTCTTTGCCTTGTCTTCCAATGAAAACTGAAATAGAACCAACTTCACATCATCCGATGTGAAACCTTGACCCCCAATTGTGTTGCAAATGGAGTTATATGCCTCCAAGTGGAAGTAAGGTTCCTCCGTTGCTAGACCCTTATACTTCGGAAGACTTTGAAGTGAATTTGTTCTTACTTCAAATGTCCTCCCTTGATTATTGAGAGGGATAACCACCAGAGACGGATTATTAGTAATCATGGGTCAAAAATGGGCTTAAATCCCCATACCATCTCTCTTGCATGCCTTCTTGGTACACCCATGGGTACTCTTGGTTGAACCATTTGCCTATAAACGGGCCTTGGCTGCACAAACTGTTGTTGAAACTGTGGTTGGGGCATTTGCGGTTGGAATTGTTGATCTTGAGGTTGCCCTTGTGGTTGTTGAACAATTGGTGGCGGTTGAACTTGATTAACAACAACCGGTGGTTGTTGTTGAACTTGTTGAACTGGTGGTTGAGCTTGTTGTATAACTGGCGGTTGTTGAATGGGTTGTTGGACAACAACCGGCGGTGGTTGTTGTCGATTAAGCTCTTGCAACGGTTCCGGTTGATGCCATTAACCATAACCAAAATTTCCCGGATTTACCCTTTTTCCTCCATCACCTTCCATGTAGTAACCTTCTACTTCATACCCTTCAAATTCATTGTCAAACCCATATCCGTATCCATCACCTTGTGATCTTGAATGTTGCATGAAAGGTTGGGATTGATATTGGTAACTTGATTGTGATGGTTGAAAGGTTGGTGGTTGATGTTGTTGAGATGACGATGCACCAAATGTAGGAAAAAGGTTGGTAATAGGTGGCAAT
Organism: Bidens hawaiensis; assembly: GCF_021521415.1. NCBI lineage: Eukaryota > Viridiplantae > Streptophyta > Magnoliopsida > Asterales > Asteraceae > Bidens > Bidens hawaiensis. The sequence goes on along the minus strand of NW_027495280.1, from coordinate 109,205 downwards.
GTGGATGATGTTGCATAGGTGAATTGGGCATTGATGGGTTCAGTTGTGGGTTGTGGTTGGAGTTCACTTGATGTTGTAGATATATTAGTAGTGATTGGTGGAGGTGGATTTGGTGGAGGTGTAGTTGGGATTGTTTGACCCGAAGTGGGAAGTGGTGAATCCATGTTGTTTGATGCGGTTGGAGAACCAAGAAGCTTATTCTCCCTAAGTAAGACTCGGTTTCTTCGAAGTGTTCTGTCAATTTCGGGATCAATTACTAGCGGTGATGACTTATTAGAGCCTCTAGTATGCATACACCTGTAGGTACCTGCACACTAACACAACCAGCGTAAACCCGAAAATAACACAGAAACTACTAAAGCTAAGACACGTTGTGCACTACTTCCCCGACAACGGCGCCAAAACTTGACGTGAGGTCGAAGACTCACTAAAAAATAACCGATTACAACTATTAGCTAGCGGTAAGCGGGTATTGAACACATGGAGCTTGTGGAAATTGTGTTACCAAGTAGTTATGTAATTTATCTAAATTAACTAAATGCAAAAGTAAATTCAAAGAGTTGGTTGTTGGTTTTGATTAACGAAAATAACTGAAATAATTAAACGAGTTTTAAACAATATAAGAAAAAATGCCCTCTCCCGATTTCAGGTTTTCAATATTGATACAGTTAACGTTTACTTGTAGGATGAACTACTTAAACATAGTCCGTGAAAATGCGTTTGACAGTGATAAAAGAGGACTAAGTACTTGAATTATGAAAACGCAAGGTTGTCACTCAATAATCAGTTTTATATAGTTAACCCTAATTCTCTTGTACTAAATCCCGATTGCCTATGGCACCAAGAACGGATAATCAAGAACACGGATTTACACTATATTAACAATTACTAATCAAAATCATAATCACCATAGTAATTTAATCATAGAATCAAAGCACTATCCCACAAATAACAAAACAATTAACAAATATCCAATTAGAAAACCTTACAATTCGGGAGAGAACATAAAGAATACTAGCCACACATTGTTTGATAAATCATCACCTTAATTAAGATAATCATGCGACTCACAAACCCAAACGAATGATTACAATCACCAAAAACTTGTTCTTGCTCTCACAAATTTGCCTTAGGGTTGTTTAGAATGAAGGATAGATGAAAAGGCCATCAAAAACGTCTAAAAATAATGCAGGAAAAAGGCAGTTACGACTTGAATCGTGGCCCACGGTCTACACCGTGGGTCACGGTGGATTTCTTGAAAAGCTGGACCGTGGCCCACGGTGGAACCGTGGGTCACGGTGGCCACAGATGCCACGGTACGGTGGCCTCTGTGGTCTTTTGCTCAGTTGAACCGTGGCTCACGGTTTGGACCGTGGGCCACGGTGGACTTCGATTTCTCCTTCCCGTTTTTCACTTCTTTTGACCTCTCTCGCGTCTTCGGCTCATTCGGTTGCCTCAGTTTGCTCCATAATAGCCCCAAAATCTCCTTTGAGCCTACAATTCACCAATAATACCGTAGTTATATAATTCCACAAAATAAACCAATTCAAAACATGATTATTACGTCTTTAAATCAGTTAAGGGTTGTCCCATGGACCACCCGTCAACATGATTATTTTTTGATTAAATCATTGGCGAAGCTTAGTGAGGGCTCGGGCCCTCATGTTTTTTTTTGCACAGGAATATAAATTTACCCCGTTTCTGCCTGAAAAGTTGTATACGTAGTGTAAATTTGTTTCGTTTCCGACAGAAAATTTGAGTCTAACCCCCCTTGTTTATGATTTTTTAAAAAAACATTTTGAGCCCCCCCCCCCCCCCCAACCCCAACGAACTCGCCCAAGCTTTTCTACTAAATTAAATCATCTTCAATCATCTTTCTTTCTTTTTTGACGTTGCTTCTTATGTATTGGTTCTGCAAATTTTTTGCCTGCATCATCACATATAGAATAAAACACGACTATGTATACTTCATGAGACTCTACATCTACAAATCAACAAGGATCTCAAAATCTCGCAAATATAGTATCCATTAAGCTTGGTAGTAAATATCACCTACTATGGAAACACAATTATTCCTTCCAAACAAGGATCTCATACCTCATGCTCGTAACATGGGTGAGAGCTGGTAATTATGTAACAACTAATCTAAATGCTACCTTATCTCCATAGTTTACACATATTGCTATAGCCTATAGGTACATTAATAGCCTATGAGCTATGCATTTCATAGAGGAATCGTTTTTCCAATATTTATTAGAAAGCCAAATGCAATTTCGAATCGAATTTCGTATGATGAAACAAAATGATGTCAATTTTTGTTTACCATGATCGTGCGAGACAATTAGCCGAATTTATTGAAGACTGTTAGTAATCGCATTATTGAGTCAACCCTTTTACTTTATGTTTTACAAGGAATGAATCAGAGTTATGATACATTTGTGTCATTAACTAGTTGGTCTTCATATTAACAATGTGTTCAATTGGTTAGGTAGATGGTTCAAGGAAGTCTTTGAAGACTCGATGACACCTTACTCTTAATCTGTACAAGTGAAAGCACTTTAATCACAATAAGATACATATTGAATGATGGATTTACGCAACTGCTAACAAGTCACTATGAAGAATGAATGTCAATACTGTGGAGTTTAATGATGCATGTGAGATTTGACAAAATGTCAATTCTTACCTTGTAGATTCATTAGATATGATTTAGGAGATGTTTTAAATTTAATGAATACTTATTAAAAACTAAAACAAGATGGAGATGGTTACATGTGATATCATCAATGGATAAGTTGGATTTCTTATGTTAAAGACGTATTTTATACTTTCCTTATCCTATAAATTGATATATATCATGGGTCAAGTTATTCTACAAAATGTAACAAAAATGAGAAGTGTGAGAAGCCATAAATAATTGACATGTATTAAATGGGGACCAAAAGAAAAAGAGTATAGAGGTAATTGTACGCATTTTCTCTCTCTACATGCAAGGCACATGTTAATACCCCCATCATTTTAGAACGTTTATAACTTTTTCGTATGATATTTTTTATTTAAAAATAAAATCATCATAATAACAAACGTTTTTTTATCTTTAATATGAGTATGATTTTTGTTATATAAAATTTAAAACAAAAATCACGTCATTGTGTCTTTTCGCACACCATTGTGTTTTTTTTCACCATTGTGTCTTTTCGCACACCATTGTGTCTTTTCGCTTATCATTGTGTCTTTTTTTCGTCATTATGTCTTTTCGCACCCATTGTGTCTTTTCGTACACCATTGTGTCTTTTCGCTTATCATTGTGTCTGTTTTCGTCATTGTGTCTTTTCGCACATCATTGTGTCTTTTCACTTATCATTGTGTCTTTTTTTGTAATTGTGTTTTTCGCACACCATTGTGTCTTTTCACACACCATTGTGTCTTTTCGCTTATCATTGTGTCTTTTTTCGTCATTGTGTTTTTTCATCATTGTGTCTTTCAACTCATCATTATATTTTTTTAAATACTAATAACACCGTTGTGTAATAATAATATTTAAAAATAATTATAAAATAACAACAAATTATCTAATACATAAAACACAATGATTAATACATGTTACACAATAACTTGAAACGTAAAACACAATGGTGAATACGTATAACACAATGACCTAAAACGTAAGACACAATGATGAATATGTATAACACAATGACCTAAAACGTAAGACACAATATATAACACAATGACTTGAAACGTAAAATACAATGGAAACAACATATTACACAATGACTTGAACGTAATATACAATGAACGCAATACGATTTTTCTCAAATTAAATGAATTTGTCATATGTCAATACGATAAAAGACAATGAACGCATTACACAATGACTAAAAGTTAATGACGAACAAAACGACACAATGACGTAATCTTTGTTTTAATTTTTGTCTTTAGTATAAGTACCAATTGAAAAATATAATGATCAAAATCTATAATACAATTCATATAAAAACTCAACTAAAAGACACAATGAACAACATAAAAACATAATTAAAAGCCCTATTAATTTTTTTAATTTTTATATAACAAAATGATACTCATATTAAAGATAAAAAAAACGTTTGTTATTATAGTGAATTTTTAAAAAAAAAAATAATGTCGTATGAAAAAGTTATGGACATTTTAAAATGATTGGAGACTTGACATGTGTCTTGCATGTGGAGAGGGAAAGTCAACAAAAGTGGGTTATTACCTTCATGCCCTTTACATCAATTTTTATTTATTAAATTAATCTCAGTCATTCAAATCTATGATCAATGGACTGAATTCTTTCTCATTCTTCTTATTTTTGTTGTCTTTTGTATTTTAACTTTACCCTATATATTATATCTCCTTTAACATAAAAGAAATATCACTTTTACCATATGAAGTTGCTAATTTGTTCTTAAATAGTTAACTGTAAACTTAAAAGACTAATATTTTTTGTTGCTAAAAGTTTCTAACCTTTGAATAATCTATAATTTCCTTTAGTATTCCGCATAAAAAATAGGTTTTAAATATTATTATTTAATATGTATTTCTTAATGAATATAATCTTAATAAGTAATTAGTATATGTTCTTACTAAATCAAGAAAAAGTGTCTCTCTAAACAAACATAAAACATTTAACAGCATTTTCAATAGGTTCTTCATACTCATCTTCATTTCTGAAATTTAGAAATAACATCTAAATAATCACTCTAACTCATTCCATGTCTCTAAATTTTAATGAAATGATATAGGAAATCTTAAAATTTAGAGTGTTGTCACAATACTCTATTTCCAACTACTCTTCTATAAATATATATTAGAAATCAATTTATATTAAAAATAATAATAAGACAAAATAGTTATGAGTTAAGATTATAAATGAGAGAAAGAGAAAAAAGAATATAGGTATAGTAATGGAGAATGGATTGGAAATGTTATTAGAAAATGATTTATAAATTAAAGAAATTATGTTTTAATTAAATTTTAAAAATAAAGACAGAGAACCCATTAGGAATACTCTAAGTTATTAAATCAAAAACCACTAGACCAACAATGTTGTATGCCACTTTGAATCTTTGAAATTAATATTTTCCTAAATAATCAAATACTAAATGATACAAAGTTTCCAAAATGGCACATAGAATACCCATATTTTGACAACAAAATTTGTTTACACATTTTTTAGAACAACGAATTTATTGTATTTAGGCTACAACAATTTTCAAATTTGAAGAGCCCAGATGCCCCACTCTGGTCAGACTATGTTACCTTAACCAGACTCACGCTGGCTTCAGAGTTGGCTTGGACATTCCCCCGGTTAAGTTTCTTATGACTTTAAAATAATATCACTTTTTATGCCGTTAGTTTAAAATTTATATGAAGGCTCTATTTCGAATTAATATCTAGGAGTCCGTTAAAATTTCCCATTATATTATACTAATATTTTGATAAACAAGCATTGCTTAACATAAACAATCAATTTCTTAACATCAAACTCGTCAAATTTGAATTCAAAGACAAGATACGTTGTAGAAATGTAAAATATTTTAGGGTTCAAACAATCTTTAAAATTCATAAACATACTTCAAGAGAAAAATAATTTACTTTTAATAAGAAATATGTAGTATATGCGTAAGTTATACTGTTACCTTATTATTTTATATATTTGTTTAACTCTTAGCTTTAGATGAATTTTGTCACTACCATTTAGGGGAGTTGTTAGTCCTAAAGCACTTGTTAAAATTAGTGATGACAAACACTCATACACTGATGTTTGTTCATTAGTGTAGAAGACTTAAATACATGCTAAGTGTTTTGTACACTAACCTTTACAAGGTTAGCGGAATAGTGATACGTTAGTTAATCTTTAACTAATGTATATAGATTGATACCAAGTACAAAAGCATACTGTTGACGCATTTGATGACCTGATCCATTTAAGAGGAAGAAGAAACAGCTGGGCTTGATCAATTTCAGTTGGGAGTCGGATTCATCAAGTTATTGATTGGAATTTATTTACAGTACTAGTGTGACCTAGTAAAAAGAATAGTTGGGGGGCTGATCAATTTAATTGAAAACAAAGCACATATTTTAGGCTAATTGGGCTCATTTGAGCATGTAATTTATTAACTTATTCCGTTTATCCATGTTTTATTATAATCATTTTCGATTCGTGATTTATTAGGATTGAACGTTAACCGACTCACTTGGACATGCTTTTAGTGACTCGTTTGAACCCGATCCGCTTTGAGTTGTTTACACAATTTTAAGAAACTGAAATTGGTATTAATTCCTTTTTAATCATGTTCGATTGATAGTAAGTGACTGGACCGCACTCAAATAAATTCACTCATTGGAATTTAGCCCACCTTCAACATCATCCATCTCTCCTAAAGCTTAAGAGTAAAGAGATCAAGAAACACGCATGAAACTGTACATAAAAATTTTCTCCAAGCCAAGTGAAAGCGAGCATGCCACTTGAAACCGAAATACAAAACGCCTGTTTAAGGTCGAATGAAACCAAACATAAGCATTCTCTTGAGACAAATCAGCCTGAAGTAAATCATGTTGTTTGCAGATTCTGAACCATCATAAAAAATTATTAGGTTTTCAATATTTAACACTACATATTTATCAATGTTTAGCCCTGCTTGCGGTGCGCACATATGATGTATATATGTGTGAACCCTCGGGTGGGCAAAAGTGAAATTGCACTAATTTTGACGTTATTTTACTAATCTCGTGAAAATAACGTTAAAAGTGACGGACGGTTAATCAGGCATCATGTAGTGGCGTTGATAGCCGAAAGACAAGGGTACATGCACCGATCAGCCGGTGTCCCGATGATTGAGTGCTATGTGCCTTATGTCCAAGGCTTGATGCAAAACTACTATCGAGACGGGGGTCTCACCGGAAGCAGCCTCTCTATCCTTATGGGGTAGAGGTAAGGCTGTCTACATCTTACCCTCCTCAGACCCTACTATAGCTTTGCTATTGGTGGGATATACTGAGTACGATGATGATGATGATGATGATATTTATCAATCTTCCAACTGTTTTCTTCAAATACAAGTACAGAGGTGACTAAAGCCATAAATATTAACCAAAAAAACTTACAAAAACACTGATACAAGTGACTCTTCAGGTCTTTAACAAAAACCCTACACATCTTGTAGAATAGGCCACCCTTTTCTTATAATTTCATTCACTTTTCCATCGATCCGGTTTTTAATTCTTGGTGGACATAAATCTGCTGCATACCCATTTAGCTTTGCTGCCAAGCTCGATTTTTCCAATTCTTCTTCCGGTAAGTTACCAATCAATTGAAGAAGAAACGGGTTTCGTTTTAGCTCAAATTTCTGCATATTTCAAAACATATATTTCAAGTCAGTAGATTACATTGAGGCTTCGGTAATACTTCAAAACCATTGGGGCGGTCTTATATGCAGAGTTATATATGCATATAGACTATCTATAAAATAGTTAATAAACTGACAAATTTGCTATATAACACATACATTCTTTCACATTTATTCATTCACCACTTACCGCAAAGAACACTTCTATATCCATACAAGACTTAATAGATATAAATTTGCTCGATTACTATTTATCCTTGAAATAATGTGTTTTGACTATTTCTTTAGTCAATGGATCTCTTTGATTGTTTACATACATACTCCTCGGATGTGCTATGGTTCCCATAGTCAAGATATGAATGTCTTCGTTCTATTAAGCCGTTAATTTTCATTAATCATGTCATGATTGTTCAAATTTGTACCATCTTTTATTATGATTTACATCTGACATATATATAATTATGTGAGTTCCAGCACCATATATCACTGATGTTGGAAAAATAATTTGTTTTTAAGAAGTCATAAGCAACTTCCTGTGGTCATGAACTCATGATTGAATCATGGATGTTCGTGCGTAACTGCTTATATTGTTCTTAGGCTCATAAGTTAAAATCACCGGCATAGCATGTTTGTTTAAGGTAGAATGTAAACAAAAACTATGAATCATTACCGAGACCAACGAATCAAAAAAGAAAACAAACAAACCTGGTGTTCAGGCTCCGCAGGATAAAAGGTCCCAAGCTGTTGAATTTGGGTTGTCACAATGCTACTTCTCGACTTAGTTTGCTCTCTTTCCTTGCTTATGGTAGCCAATCGGGACTCATCGGTTCCATTAACAAAAATAATAGACCTGTTAAACCAAAAACATAAAAGTTAGCTATTCAAAAGTTGAAGACACAATCACGAAAAGATGTTAAAACACAATACGCCACCTGTGTATTGGTTCCCGACATCAGGACCTTGACCAAAGACTTGCCTAGAGTCATGACTAGACCAAAAGATTTCCAAAAGTTGCCTGAAATTAATCACCCGAGGATCATATTCAATCTGCACAGAGTACATAACTTCATATGATGCAAATTCTCTTAAAACATTTTAACAAACTGTCTACAATCAACAGCGTATATTAAGAAAGTTGAATCCGTAAGTAGAGTGCACAATTTCATTGTCCTTATAAAACATTAACCTAAAATACTACAAATTAGATCGCATTATAATCACGGTTGTAAAAATTCCCGATTACTCGCTAGTCCTACCCATCGATTAGTTATCAATTAATTGCCTATTTGGTCAAACCCGGTCAAAATTGAAAATTTTATATATACAATTTGGTACATATTTTTAACTTAAATACTACAAATTAGAGGGCATTATAGTCATGGTTGTAAAAATCCCGATTACTCGAAATGCAAAAAAGATGCATACTTGTAGGGATTCAGCATGATCACCCAAGCTTCGGTACTCAGGGTTAGACTTGGATCCACCGGCGTAACCGACGGTGGTTCTGACAACTCCGTCCAAGCAACCGAACACCGATTCGGCTCTCCAGAAGCTTCCGAGGGAGAAGACGGCCACCTGAGAGATCGGGTTGGGAAACCTAATACCTAAAGTTACATCGGAGGAGGAGGAGAATATAATGATGATGATGAAGATAATGTATGATAGGATTTGATGAAATTGAAAGGGCTTCATTAGGGTTTGGTTTCGCCGGATGACTGAGAGAAGAAATGACCGGAGTAATAATAATAATAATAAATTAATATTAGTCTCAGGGAGGAGGTTTGTCACCCGGATGTTTCTGTTGCGTAACGGAAATGATGCGGTTTAACTTATCATATGACACCGTCACCTAAGACTAACGTTTGTGATGTTATTTACTTGCCTAAATATTTAAATATTTAATTAATAATTTATAATCATAAATATTTAACTTATAAACAAATTTTAGTTATAATTTCACTAAATATTACCGTATGTTAATTAAAATTTCTTTTACTAATTTCAATAATTTGGACGAGAAAGTCAACTCAGATGAACAAGTGCATGCGAGCAACATTCTCTCAAACGAAGATCAAGATAATAAGATTCAAAGAACAATAAACATAGGGGAGATTCTCGGATTTCAAGTATTCGGCCAGGATGAACATGTTCGAGTTTTAATTTTAGTTAAGGAGTCAATCGGTATATCAATGAATTTTATGGCATACATATTTTTTTAAAAGGGGAGGGGGGGGGGGTGTTAAACTTGAAGGCGGAAATCAGGGGGAATAGTTCGAGTTAGTTTGACAAACTTGGTGCGAATTTTATTTTGTTTTTCCTTTGTAGGAGGTATTGTGTAACTTCGTTCATGTCTTGTTTTCATTTCTTTCCCTGTATGTTTCTTGGGCTCCTAACTTCTGGCTAGGGGTTTCCCGTTTTAATTTTGTCCATTGAAAAAAAGTTATTTTGCTAGATATCTTGTTGTGAACTTATGATTGTTGTCTTTGGGGTATTTTTTCAGCTGAAATGGACTTTGATCAGAATTTATTTTGATCAGTCGAACATAACTAATATTTATTTTCTTTTAAAGAGGTTGGTTTTATGAAAATGCTATGAAATGATTATTATTTGTACGGATTAACAAAATCAAACAGATACAGTAAGCCATTTCGTATTTTGTTGAAAATTCAGTAAATTTTTAGACTCGTTGTTTAAAAACTGAAACGAATTAGTTGTTCGGACCGGTTAATGACGGGTTGAGGAATTTGTTTATGGGTGTTTGAAATTTTTGGTGTTCGGATGCATATTACTTAATTTTAATTTTTCAATCATGTTTGGGCATGTAAAAAGTAATACCAAATTCATTAGAAAATATACGTTATAAGAAACTAAATGCTTATTTAAAAGGTAAACTGGTTGAAAGTAACTAGTTGTTTAGTTATAGCTCCGGATCATATCTACAAGCTACAAGTAGTCAAGTAGTGTTTACATGATATATTCAAAGCTATTTCTTCAATATCTTGCCAACTTATTCAATATTTCAATGAACAAATAACTATTGATTTTTAAATGTGGTATGGCGTTTGTTATCAAGAACCCATCACCAGGTTCCTTACGCTTATCATGACTTTTAGATGGCTAGGCAAAAAGTTTTGAAGCACGAGTTTGAGAGGGCGAGGGAGAATTGATAAAGGAATCCCGAATATTCAAACACGCGTCCTTTATGTATGAAGGGGAGGCGATTTCAAGCTAATACCATTGAGCCAACATTTTATTTGTTTACTTTTCATGCAACTTATTTTTATGGGTCTTGTCAGAAATTATTAGGTGTTGCTCGGATTTCGATTACATGTAGTAAGAATAAACAAAATTCAAGAGTGTTTGGTGATGCCCAATTAGTCCGCCCCTATCGGTTAAAGTGCAAACCTAATTTTTACCGGTTCAGCTGGGACTCATTATCATGTAACCAACTTTTTTTTGAAAACCATTTGGTAATACCAACCGAACCGATGAGAATCCAATACAATAACATGTAATGCAACTTGCAAAATACTCCTACTAGTATAAGAAAAGACTGAAATAACGTGGCAATATGATACTTGCAATTAAATGAGAACACATTACATATACCATTATTAATTCTTTATATGATATGATAAGCATGATGATATTAGAAAACTATATATGAGAAAGCCGAATGATCTGCTAGTTAGCCAACAGAAACCCGAGTGGTGATTGATCAATGAATGGGTGTGGGCTCATGCTTAGGGTTCGAGCCAGTGATGGCGATATCCGAGACATCCTCTTGAGGAATAGTGGGTTGGAAGCAGGTGTTCATACACACAAAGTTAGACAGACCACAATCCATAAAGCATGGTGCAATACTTTGAGATGACCCAAGGGTGCATGTGACACCACACCCCACAATTTCTTGACCACATCCTGTGAAACATTGCATCACTTGTTGAGCCCTTATACCACCTCCGAGTACACCTCCGATTCTGTCTTCTGGGGGAGCCGGTGCTGCGTGCTTCTGCGTTTGTTGTGCAACCGCCAACAAAATACCACCACTGGTGTGGTTGATGGTGCACATAATCAGCATGGATATTATGGTAAGTTGTATCATTAGGCAGTGCTCTAGAATGTGGAGGTTGATTTGAAATGAGACTTTGGGCAATGTGTTTTAGCTAGAAAGAATAGTATAGGATGTTTGACCTTAGCCAACACAAAGTGAAAGTATTTACTTGTATTCTAGGTGATTGATCGTTTGCTAAAGTGTATGTAACTTATACCGAGGATGTAACTGTTTACTTACCGGTTTGAGGATTCCATGGAAGCATGCATGTGGAATGAAGTAGTAGTTGGTGTATAAGATTAAATTTATATTTGATCATTCAAATGGCGTGAACAATGAAATTGATTGTTAAACCGTGAATGGAGGAATACTTCTTTTTACATCTTTTTGTTGTTAAAGTCGCTATCTTATGTGACTTTAGCCGCAAATAGACAAGAATTATGGAACTTTGATCTGACTAGATTATGTAAAGTGAAGTCGTCATATGAGATAGTGACTTCAACTCTAAAGTCACTATCCTAAATATGATAGCGACTAAACTACATTTGAAGTCCAATAAAATTTCGATCATTTTTCATCACGAGCTTTCAAAATAACTTATGTGAGTCGTGAAGCCCGTCTAGATATAAATTAATGATAGAAAGTTACATGCATCACAACTCTCTTTGCTAAACATCTATGAAGTAGCCACACACTCTTGTTGTCTTCAATTTTTTAGATTTTATTAATTAACACGTAGATTTAATAAGCATTAATCTTTTATTTTGGTTGTGTCAATAACAATGTTAAAAAGATCGTCCAATACATTCTTCTTAAATGTACATGACATCAATGATGTGATGGTTTAAAGTCTTCCACTATGGGAGCTTCTAGAATATGCTTATCTTTACCTAGTTATAGTTTGTAATTTTGAACTCCTAAAGCTTTCTATTCTTTATTAGGACGAAATATTGGTGTCTGTCCCGGCCATTTTTTTTCACCCATTTTGTAACTAAAAATATTGCACATGACCCATACAGAACAAGCTAACTTGTTATGTGTGCTTCAACAAGACAACATTGTAAACGAGGGAAGTCATCTATGGTCCACAGTAGTATAACTTTTATTATGAAATTATTCTTATTATAAACATTATATACAAGAGCATCATGCTCACATAACATCCTCAACTCGTCTATTAACGACCTAAGAAGCATACCCAACTTTGATAAAGACTCTTTTCTCCACGATTGACTAACACAACAGTCTTTAAATGTAGCAATGTTTTCTGAAACTATGAAGTGTAAATGAGTTCTGCAACAAAACGGTTCAGCATTCCACCTTCTCACTAAAGGCTTGTATATCAACTGATATTAATAATTATATTCATGATCCTCATGAAGCACGCACGAAGGCGCAAAACATTTTTTTTTCTAACAATCAGTGCACACTTGATCATGGCCTCTATACTTGCATATAACAAGCTAGCTGTATAGTCTCTTACAATAATGCTCACCAAGGAGGGTAGACATGTTAAACTACTTGAAGATACGTGTGAGACAAATTTGTCTCATGGTCATTCAACTATTGAATTTAAATATATTAATATTAAGCATTTGAGAACCTCTAAACAAGTTATGATTAAGATTAAACTCATTGAAGCCGCATACAAATTACAGATAAAATTCGCATCCGCCCAACTTAATTAAGATTCAGATACAAAACAGTGCATTCAATCAATCTAATAATGGCTTTTGACATAAATACGTTGCATGGGGAAAACTTCTGTTCGAAAGTAAACAGAACAAACCACACAAAACAGACTCTAACACTATAGCAACATTTCTCAAAGATAACAAAACATCACCTAAAACATGCCCTCGCAACATCTAAAATCAAAAGACTGAAACATTATTCGCTTCACAGCTGATCTATAATAATAACACAAACACAGTTCCATCAAAGTTTCCAAAAGATCCACCATGTACATGTATATAAATAAAGCTTACTTGAACACTAACGAAGTTTATTCTGAGCAACAGCCTGACAAAGCTCGAGTTCTTCATCAAACAATGCTCTGTTTGAAGGAAATGGCTTGCATACAGGTTTTAGCAGTACAGATGGAACGGTGTACTTTGGAGAAAATGATGACTCCTGAAACAAAACAGCTGCCACTTGGCGCATCTCCATCACTTTGAGACGTGAAGGAAGGCGGGCCCCATGCCTGGGTGCTTTTGGAGTTCTTGGTGAAGTCAATAGTTTCCTTCTTTTATCTTCCTTACTGCAGTAGATGAAAAATCATGTTATTGGTAGTCAAATACCTATCTACTTATAATTTATAAAAGGTCAAAGCAGGTTGACTTTTATCTATAATCGGTCAAGCGAGTAAAAAAAACAAGACTTGAAAGATACCAACCTCACAAAAGGCCAGTGTTGTGTAGAAACCGGGGTCGTTGTATTCAGCATTTCTTGTCGAGCTCTATCTGGTGTAGTGTAGTTAAAATGAAACTTACGAGCTATAGTAACCTGTTTCAGTTCATAAACGGTCATTTTCCAAGATTACCCTTTTATAATTACAAGTTCTACAATGTAAAAAGAAACAGTTTGTATGCATGGATATAGTTATAAAACAAAGAAAGAAGCTCACAGCCGTTCTGATCCGTTCAGAAACATGGAAAACAGCTCTAAGTTGATCATGGTGCAGATGACAAAGTATTTTGACCTTCAATCACAAACACAGTTAAATTAGTCAGATAAAAAAAAAGGTTAAAAATAGCCTTTACAAGGATAAAAATGTCAATTACCAGCATTTCCATTGGAAGAGACTCGAGCCTTGATTCAGAATCTGCTTTCCCTTCATCAGGGCGCGGTGTTCTCTGTAAGTTATTCTCTTTCAGCAAATCAGCAGACTCGGAACCAGGCCTTAATCTTTCCGGAGATAATATTATCGGGCTTTCATTGCCAGACTTATTCCGACACAAAACATTACAACCAGCTTCTTCAGCATCCAAAACCGCAACCCGTTTCTTCCCAAGATCCAAACACGACATCGACACCGACACAGATGCAGATGCAGCCGCTTTGCTGTTACATAGCCGAGCAAGAGCTCCGGGTTTCAGATACCTGTTAGAATCTTGAATTTGTCGCTTCTGCTTCGGTTTTGGTTTCACGGATGCTTTGTTTTTATTAGACACTTTCCCCATTCTGATCCCTTTACAGTGTCATCAGACCTCAAATCATTACAATCAATTTAAAATATGATAATTACAGCTAAATTAGCATAATAAACAAACCCTAAATTCACAACAATCAAATTACATAAGTTGGCATCTCAGATTCCAGACAACTATATGTAATCAATGAAGATACAACTTCAAAAGCCAACAAATTAAAACCCTAGGTTAGATATATACACTTGGAAATGGATACAAAATCCCAATCGAAGCTCCGAAAACAGAAATAAATTGACTAAAACTAAGAGCAGTCAACATCGATTAATCGATAATAATAATAATACCTGAAATCGATGGAACGGTGACTATCGGCCGCCGTCGAGAGAAATGGGAGGTGCTAGGGTTTTGAATCAGCAATTTGAAACGCCCGCCAAAATTATTCGCATAGGCTATTATTTATTTTATAAAATGAAAATAATAAAAAGGTTAATGATAATCGGACACGTGGCGTGTTTTGATTGGGAAGATGACAGAGGCGTTCGTGGGTTTTGGGAATTCAAAGTGTTTGGTGTGTCCAGTAGTCGAATTTGTCGGCGGATAGATTTTTTTTCTTTTTTTTTTTTAGAAAAGTTTACTACAATAACAAAAACCAAATACAAAAACGAGCTAGCAGGACCCATCGACTGAGCACGGAAGAGCCACAACTACTCTAAAAAAATTACATTAAAGCATTTTTATGATTTTTCACCATGCGCTAATCTGTTGCCACACCACCGTGGCGAAAACACAGCCTGTAAGATGTGGTTAACCGTGGCGAAAACACACCGTCGGCGGATAGATTCTAGTTTAAGGAAAAGTATTTATGTGTAATTATTTTTTAATTATAATATATTTGAGGAGAAAATTCTCAAAAAAAAAATGTTTATAGAAACAAATTTCAAGTTTTAGGTGTCAATTGCAAAAAATTCCAGAAATAGGTATTATAAACTAGTCGTGACGGGTAGTTTGTAAAACCAATTAAAATTTGTCATGTATCCTTAAACTAACCGTAAAGAGCAACTAATCATTTACTCGTCACAACTAAATAAGTTTTATGTCTCGTAATCAACGTCCACAAATAATTAATAACTTTTTTAGTCGCGACGAGTCAGTTTTAAAATTTTTTGAGACACGAGTAGTTTGCCAAACTAACCACGACGATGTGTTTATTTACCAAATATATCGAACCGATTAGTTTTACAAAAGACTAACTAGAATGGTTAGTTTGAAAGCTCAACTAGTCGTTACAACTGGTTTACATTCCCAATACGAGTAATTTGTTAGTAGTTAACCCGTCGCGACTAGTTTACAATCCCTATGCGAGTAGTTTATTACTACTTAACTCGTCGTGGCTAGTTTACCCGGTTTACATTCCCCATACGAGTAGTTTATAAGTAGTTAGATCGTCGTGACTAGTTTAACCTTATAATTTACTCGTTTCGACTCGTTAGCGGTAATCCAATATAATTTAAAAATATTTAAAAAATATTATTTAATCCCTTATTTTATGTCATTTAAAAAATTTATTATGCAAACGTCCGGCACGTGATGTTAGTCCTAAAAAACCACTACCAATGGGTTATAGTTTTGCTAGAGTTCGGTGTTTAAATTTGATTATTATGTATTCAAAGTTCGTGTATTTACTTTGTATTTAAGTGTAATTGTCATGTAATTTAGAAAAGTCAACTTTGTTCCTAAAGATTAGATAAATGTAATAATTTAAAATTTTATTAGTAACTATATTAATGGTTTAATCTTATGATTTTGCACTATTTTATTTGTAAATATAATATATACAATTTACTAGACTAAAATAATTAAAAAAAAATGATACAACTTTCAAAAAATTGAACACAACCAATAATCATAGCTATAGAAATCAATCGCAAATTGTCATCTACATATGAAGTTATGAACTTTAACGTTAACATATAAACAACACTATTGGTATAATTGTATTAACACAAGTTTTTCAAATTAAATTGGCTTAACAATAATATAGTGAAACACTTAAGATTGTTTAACATTTTGTTTATATATATATATATATTTTTATAAAACATGACATAAAAATAAGGGATCACAAAAAATATGAAACATGACATAATAATTTTTATAAACAATGACATAAAAATAAGGGATCACAAAAAATAGGGGACATGACATAATAATTTATAAAAAATGATATAAAAATAAGGGATCACAAAAAACATGTTACATGATATAATAATTTTTATAAAAGTTGATATAAAATAAGGAGGGTAAAGTTAAAATACAAAGGATAACAAAAATAAGAATGGTGAGAAAGAATCCAGTCCATTGATCTTATATTTGAATGGCTGAGATTAATTTATAAATAAAAATTGATGAAAATGGCATGAAGGTAATAACCCACTTTGTTGACTTTCTCTCTCCACATGCAAGGCACATGTCAATTCCCCCATCACTTTAAAATGTCCATAACTTTTTCATTCGACATTATTTTTTAAAAAAAAATCACAATAATAATAAGCGTTTTTTATCTTTAATATGAGTATCATATTGTTATATAAAAATTAAAAAAAAATAATGGACTTTTTTAATTGTGGTTTTTTGTTGTTTATTGTGTCTTTTAGTTGAGTTTTCATATGTATTGTATTATAGATTTTGATCATTATATTTTTCAATTGGTACTCATATTAAAGACAAATATTAAAACAAAGATTACGTCATTGAGTCATTTTGTTCGTCATTAACTTTTAGTCATTGTGTAATACGTTCATTGTCTTTTATTCGGATTGACATATGAAAAATTCATTTAATTTGAGAAAAATAGTATTGCGTTCATTGTATATTACGTTCAAGTCATTGTGTAATATGTTGTTTCCATTGTGTTTTACGTTTCAAGTCATTGTGTTATATATATTCACCATTGTGTCTTACGTTTTCGGTCATTGTGTTATACGTATTCACCATTGTATCTTACGTTTTAGGTCATTGTGTTATACGTATTCACCATTGTGTTTTACGTTTCAAGTTATTGTGTAACATGTATTAATTATTGTGTTTTATGTATTAGATAATTTGTTGTTATTTTATCATTATTTTTACATATTAGTATTACACAACGGTGTTATTAATATTTAAAAAAACATAATGATGAGTTGAAAGACACCATGACGAAAAAACACAATGACGAAAAAAGACACAATGATAAGAGAAAAGACACAATGGTGTGCGAAAAGACACAATGGTGTGCGAAAAGACACAATGATAAGCGAAAAGACACAATGGTGTGCGAAAAGACATAATGACAAAAAAAGACACAATGGTGTGCGAAAAGACACAATGACGTGAATTTTGTTTTAAATTTTATATAACAAAAATCATACTCATATTAAAGATAAAAAAACGCTTGTTATTGTTAGGCCACGATTTTTATACTGAGGATCATTTATCCTTGACTGTCTTATGGATAGTTTATCCTTGAAATATACATCAGGATATAAAGGATCGACGATCCTCGGTATTGTTTGTTTACTAATGATTGCGTTTAGTATGGTGATGTGTTAGACAGGTATATCAACTTCAAGACGAACTTGCATCAATTATCCACATGGGACATCCTATAGTTAGAACATGGATCCAGGATCCTAGTTCAACGTAACTGATTATAGACGAACTCTCTAGGAGATTGATGTTTAAATATCAGCAACGTCTGTGTGACTCATTCTTCCGCTTATTTCGCTACTGGGTGGCTATTGGCACGTGGTCAAAGATCGTGGAACGGCTAAGTGGAAGACTTCCGGATAAATAGGAAATATTGTTATTGTTATTTTCTTATTTAAACGATATATGATCGATAGGAAAACACACATGCACTTACACACACTTGATCAGAACTAAACACTCTCTCAACACTAGCTTTCATTGTAACTTCGATCATATTCTCCACCACATTTGTAACCATTTTTTGTTTATTAATACATTCGACGGTGATAGTTTTCACCGTCCGGGGGTTTTTTGTTCCGGAGACCACGATAACCATATACTCATCGACCAAAGGTTACCTTGTTGATCATTGTCTAAAGTACTTCGACCAAAGATTATCCTATTAATCTTCGACCGGAGCTATTTTACCAACGATTGCCTCGATAAGTTTTGACCGAAGTAAGACTATCGTGATTAAGGGCTTTTTCCTGGTGCCCAGGATGCTGGATTTCACCAGTCCAGGATCCATGGCTCAGCTTTCACAAGGATCTTCACTCTTTCAGTCAGGATCACATATCCTTCAACAAGGGTTCATGGGTCAACCGGCTCAAGGATCCTCAATGTTTCAGCCAGGATCCTCTAACCTGCAACCAGGGTCCATGGGCCAGCAAACTCAAGGATCCTCAGTCTTTTAGCCAGGATAACTCATCCTTCAACAAGGATCCATGGGTCCTCAGGTTCAAGGATACTCGGATTTTCAGCAAGGACCATCTAGCTTCAACCATGGGTCAATAGGTCAACCAATGCAGAGTTCCTCGATGTTCCAAAGGGGATCAGGGTTGCTTCCGCCAGGGTCCTCCGTGATTCCTTATCAAGGATCCCTCTTTCAGGATCAAGGATCCTTTGGATCCCAACATCAACGATCTTCCGAAGTCCATGATGGGGACATAATCCCCATGCAAACCATAGCTTCTGGAGGACCCACTCCGATTGCTGACTCCTCTTATCCCAAATACTCGTCTGGAATACCAAACTCAACCCAACAGAGAGGTAACTGGTACGATCCTATATCTTTAGATACTAACCATGTTCCCATGCAGGATTCAGGTATCAACCAGGCCATGGCCAAAGAGTTACAGAAGCTAAAGGATATGATATCCAGTGTCCCGGGAGTAATACGTTCAATTCCTGAGATACCGGAGGGAAGTCACAAATTATCCAGATTCCCTCCGCCTATATGTGATGCTGAAATCTCGAAGCGGTTCCAAACTCCCAACATGAAGACGTATGATGGAAGTACCGATCCGGAGGAACATGTTACACAGTATAGGGAAAGGATGGAAATTAATCCCGTTCCTGAAAGACACAAAGAGGCTTGCCTTTGTAAGGGATTTGGAGCCACACTGACGGGAGCTGCACTAAAATGGCTGCTAAGTCTCCCTCTTTTCTCGGTTACATCTTTTTCTCATTTAGTTAATTTGTTTAACACTCATTTTTCCTTTAGTCGGAAATTTGAGAGGTTAACCAGTGATTTATATCGTATTATCCAACCTAGTGATGAATCCCTTAGGGATTTCGTTACCAGGTTCGGAAAGGAAGATCTAGAAATCCCAAACCTTGATATGACTACTGCTGTTAAAACATTCAAGATGGGAATTCAAAAGAGCTCCCCTTTTTATGATGATTTAGTGATGACTCCATGCAGGACATTAGATGAAGTCAGAAACAGGGCATTAAGATACATCCGGTTAGAGGAAGATAAGAGGATCCAGGATCGTCTCGGGGGACAAACAAAACAAGAAACTCCCGAAAAGAATAAAGGATCCTGGAATAAGAACAACAACTCGAAGCCATACGCCAAGTTCAACAATCAAAACGTACGGGCAGTTGAAGAAGGAGATGACGATGAAGACTATCCTTGCATCTCCAACTATTGTTTCTCCGTGGATACTCATGGCCTGATCTGTGCCATGAAGGATCTGGGAGAAAAAGCAAGGTGGCCCCGAAAGAATGAGAAGGTTGTGGGCTTCAAGGAAAAGTCTAAGTGGTGTGCCTTCCACGAAGATTTTGGCCACGCGACAGACGAGTGCATCGGCTTAAGGAAGGAGATTGGATACCTCATGAGCAAGGGTCACTTTAAAGAACTCTTGGGAAGGAAGAAATCCAAGATCCAAGATCCTGAAGACCTTCCACAAAAAGCAACACCACCACCACCAGATGCTCATGTGATCAACTTTGTCTCCAGAGACTACGAACTGTTTAGAGATTCTTGTACCATAGAAGAAAGTCCCATAGAAGAATTCGAGTTGGATAATGAGAGAAGACCACTCATTCCCACCACTCGAGTAACTGATCAGAGAATCTTTTTCAATTCAAGGATCCCGGATCCTCAACAGGACAAGCTGGGTGTGCAAGCAATCAATTTCATCTTCGAAGGTTCAGACATCTGTGGAACTTCTTTCTACGCAGCAAAAAGATTCGCCAAGGAGATCAAAATGGATAACGGGGATCATCCGATAGTGTCAACCACATTAACAACAGACAAGAGAATCTTCTTCGACGAAGAAGACAAGTTGAACATTCATGATCCTCATCATGACGGTTTAATTATTACTTTATTTATCTCTAACCATTATGTACGCAGGATCCTAGTGGACGGTGGCAACTCAGTCAACATTATCCAACATGATGTACTCAAGAAGATGAACATCCCGGATTCAGAAATCATTCCTAGAACATCGGTGCTAGTCGGTTTCAGTGCTGAAACCAAGAAAATATTGGGGGACATCAACCTCCCAATTTATATTGAAGGGTTAAATTCATACCAAAAATTTTGTGTTATAGATAACCTTTCCTGTTGTAGTGTTATTTTAGGTAGGCCTTGGCTCCATGGAATGAAGGCCGTAGCTTCAACTTATCACCAATGCATCAAGCTACCAACTCCTTGGGGAGTTGTAAAGATAGTAGGTGACCAAGCGGAGGCTAAGAACTACTATTCATCATCAATGAAGCCAGCAGCCAAGCAAACTATAGCATAGAAACTACAGCAACATCCTAGGAACGTGCTGGAAGCTCGGGAGAAAGACCTCAAAGAAGTATCATTGGACCCCGAAGATCCAGAGATAAAAGTGTTCCTAGGATCCAGTATCCCCAGCAAAATCGAGGAGGATATAATATCCTTCCTAGGGCGAAGAAGATCTACTTTTGCCTTCAAGCACTCAGACATGACAGGTATTTCAAAAGAGGTAATCACTCATAAACTCGGCCTTGATTTATCTGTTAAACCCGTCCATCAGAAGCGAAGAAAATTCGCTCCTGAGAGGAACAAGATCATACAAGAAGAAGTTGAAAAACTTCTTAAGGCCGGTATAATCAGAGAGGTTCAATATCCTCGATGGCTAGCTAATGTGGTCGTTGTTTCAAAAAAGAATGGAAAGTGGCGGGTGTGTGTCGATTTCACGGATTTAAACAAGGCATGCCCCAAGGATCCTTTCTCATTACCACATATAGATGCCATGGTGGATGCGACGGCTGGAAATGAAATGCTCACCTTTATGGATGATTCCTCTGGATTCCAACAAATTCAGATGAAACCATCTGATCAAGAGGACACAACGTTCATGACTCCAACCGGCATATATTGTTATACTGCTATGCCGTTCGGACTAAGAAATGCAGGAGCAACGTACCAAAGACTAGTCAACATGATGTTCAAGGACCAATTAGGCAAAACTATGGAGGTATACATAGATGATATGGTGGTAAAGTCGAAGAAGGTAGAGGATCACCTCAGAGACCTTGAGGAAGCATTCAATATCCTTGACCAGTATAACATGAAACTAAATCCGTCCAAATGCCACTTCGGTGTTAAGGCTGGAAAGTTTCTGGGATATATGGTCACAAAGAGAGGAACTGAAGCAAGCCCGGAGCAGATCGAAGCTATTGTCAATCTCAAATCTCCTGCAAATGCAAAAGACGTCCAGAGACTCACCGGAAGAATAGCAGCCCTGAATAGGTTCATCTCAAGATCCTCCGAGAAGTGCAAAGACTTCTATGATATCCTTAGAAAGAACAAGAAGTTTGAGTGGACCAAAAAACATGAAGATGCTCTTACAGCCCTGAAGGATTACTTATCCTCGGCTCTAGCTCTAATGAAGCTTGTGGATAGAGAATCCTTGTATCTATATCTTGTTGTATCAGGAAATGCAGTAAGCGCGGTCTTGGTAAAAAATCATGAAGGTGAACAACATCCTGTATACTATGTAAGTAAAAGTCTTTTAAATGCAGAGTCCAGGTATTCTCATTTAGAAAAGCTAATTCTTGCACTTATTATGGCTTCTACTAAACTGAGACATTATTTTGAAACTCACCTTATTATTTTGAGAACTAACTATCCTGTAAAGAATGTTCTTAGAAAACCAGAGTTATCAGGTAGAATGGCTAAATGGGCTGTAAAATTAAGTGTATATGATATCCAATACGAGCCAAGAACAACAAGCAAGTCTCAAGCACTAGCGGACTTTGTGGCTGATTTCACTAGTGATCTACAAAAAGAAGCTGACTTGGAAGTCCAACAACTGAAAAAGACCAAGGATCCTTGGATACTCTTCACAGATGGATCATCCAACGTAAGAGGAACAGGATTAGGGATCCTATTGAAATCGCCATAGGGGGACATATTACCCCAGTCCATAGCTTGTGAGTTCCAGACAACAAACAATGAAGCAGAGTACGAAGCTTTAATCGCAGGTTTGCAATTAGCCAAAAGCATGAGGATCAGATATCTTCAAGTTTATGTAGACTCTTTATTGATAACTAACCACTTTAACGGCTCATATGCTGTTAAAGGTGAGAAACTAATGAAATATTTAGATGTTGTGAAGGAATTGTCGAAATCCTTCGAAATATTTGGTATTACACAAGTACCGAGGGAAGAAAACGCTGGGGCGGATGCCTTAGCAAACTTAGCCTCATCTCTGAAGATTCCTGAGGATTTGAAAATCCCAATAATACACATTCTCACGCCAGCAATAGGAGAACAGGAAGTTGGGGAAATAACAAAAGATAAAGAAATCGTGCTCTGGGATCCTTTATCCTCAAATAACAAAAGATCATGGATCCATCCTATCAAGAACTATATTCAGACTGGAGAAATTCCAGCCACAGAAAATCCCAAGTCCTTCAAACTCAAGGTATCCCAATATACTTTATTAGATAATATGGTGTATGGAAAATCTCTTGCAGGTCCATATCTGATATGCATCGAGGATCCTGAGATCCAAGAAGTACTTAAGGATTTTCACGAAGGAGATTGCGGCAATCACACAGGTGGAAGAGCGTTATTTTCCAGGATATTCAGAACTGGATACTTCTGGCCAACAATGAAGAAAGATTCAGTGGAGTATTCAAAAAAGTGTGATGCTTGCCAAAGACACGCGAACATCCTTCATCAACCAGCGGAGCCTCTATATCCTATATCCTCCTCATGGCCTTTTATAAAATGGGGTATGGATATTGTAGGCAAACTGCCAAAAGCACCAGGTGGAAAAGTCTTTATGCTTGCTATGACTGGCTACTTCTCCAAATGGACTGAGGCAGAGGCATTTTTACAAGTCCGAGAAAGGGAAGTAATATCTTTTATTAAACGAAAAACTAGATTTGGTATTCCCGCTGAAATTGTTTGTGACAATGGTTCCCAGTTTATCGGGAAAAGAACCACTAACTTCTGTGACAGTTGGGGCATCAAGATGATTACTTCGACTCCGGTTCATCCTCAAGCCAATGACCAAGCAGAGTCTAGCAACAAGATCATCATCAACAATCTAAAGAATAAGCTGGGATCCAAGAAGGGAAAATGGGCTGAAGAACTACCTTATGTCCTTTGGGCAGACAGAACTACACCCAAAAATGCAACAGGCCAGACACCCTTCTCTTTGATGTTTGGATCAGAAGCAGTAATTCCCACAGAAATGGTGGTTCCTACTGCGAGAACCAGCATCTGTGATCCTGAAGCTAATAAAGAAATCCTTCTTGAAGACTTAGATACTATAGAAGAGCTTAGAGATCTAGCAAAAATCAGAATGGCAGCTTATCAACAAAGGGTAGCTGGGGCATATAACAAAAGTATCAGAATCAGAAGATTTCAAGAAGGAGATCTAGTATTGAGGAAAGCCTTCCAAAACACAACAAATCCGGCTGATGGGAAATTAGCACCCAAATGGTAAGGACCTTATCAAATTGAGTCTGAAGTAGGAAAGGGGGCATATCATTTGCTCACAATGGAAGGCAACAGGTTACCAAGAGCTTGGAATGCCATTCACCTCAAAAAATATTTTTTCTGATCAGGATCCGCTATCCTGAGAGGATATATTATCCAGAAAAAGGATCTACGAGGTAACATCTTTCTGATCTATTATTCTTTTTGAATTACTATTATTAATTTAAGGATAATATATTCTTAACACTTTACCGTTTCCAAGTTTTGAGTAACCATGCAGGATTGCAATGAGTCATTTGATGTTCAAGAGGTTGGCCACCTCTCCGTTGCATTTAAGGTACTTAACTATTTCTATTGGCCTTGCCCACATTTGGATATGACCCCCGATGGTCATATCCCCTAAGGTCTAAAGGTTTTCACCTTTCTCATGATCTCCAGTTGCGCACGCTATCCAACATATAGTTCGGGGCAGCGGGACCAGTACACGCTTAGTGGCTGACAATTTCGTTGTCTCCGGCTATATGGAGGATCCTACGAATTATGGTAGACGTACCATACCTTCGGTTTATAACGTTTTCATGTTATCTCACGTTTGGGCTAAATCCCGGTTTGAGTGAGTCCCCAGTTTACATCCGAATCTTTGGGCCAGTCCCCAGTATGGGCTTGTCCCCAGTTTTTTGGGCTTGTCCCCAGTTTATTTTATGGGCTTGTCCCCAGTTGCACGGGCTTGTCCCCAGTTACACGGGCTTGTCCCCAGAATATTTGTTGGGCTTGTCCCCAGTTTAATGGGTTCGATCCCAGTTGATAATATGAATTCTTTGCAGTGAATTTTCTAAGTTCTTACTGGAGATCGAGAAACTAAGTATCCCGGATCCTAAAGCTACTCTTGTAAGGAACTTTAAGAGTTCAATACTTCTGGTAACCTAGGTCTATCTAGACCTTCTGGTATGATCTTTATTGATTAACTTAAGTTTGATATCTATTGCAATAAATTTGGATATTCCGGTTGGAAAGGCTATTCTTTTAAAGTTATTTGATTACTAAAGTCTTTAGCTATTTTCGGGATATTTTATCCTAAAATTTGTCCTTTGAGAAAATTTTTCTTATATAAATTTTATTAACTAATAAAAATGTCTTATCCTAAGATTTTTGGTTTAAGGATATTCTATTCTAAACGATTTTTAAAGATCTTTTACTTAAGAATATTTGTCAAACTATTAACAATGCTAAACCTATATTTAACAAATTTTTGAAAATAAATAACAAACAAATAGTCAAAAGATTTATATATTAATTAAAATAAGCCCCAAGGACTTATCCAAAATCCTTAACCCGGATTTCATCATACGAAAAGATGGACCATCCATTCGGGTTAAGTGAAAGTTACTAATAGTTCATAAAGTGTAGGGAATTTAAAAACAGTGGCAACAAAGGCTTCATCCCCACAAACAGAGGATCCCTCCACCTTTGTCACCCCCGCAGATTGTCTTAAGGATCATAGATCCTTTACCCTAAATACTATTGTTTGTTACAAACCACAAAATTTGTTCATGAAAGCATTATAAAGACAAAATAAAACGGATGGATCATTGACTTCGGTAACTAACTTGATTCTAGCCTCTAAGATCGACTTAGCTGCCCATACCTTCGCCTCTTCGGCTACCCGATTGATTTCATCCTGCATCTGAACGGCCAGGGTAGCAGCATGCGCCTCTATTTCTCTTTTCTCTTTGGTCATCTTAGCGAGGGCCTTCTCATTAGCAGCAGCTGTTGATCTCAGCATGGCGAGGGTCTTATCATGTTCTGCAATGGTCTTCTCATAATAATGTCGGGCAGAATCAATGGCCTATGAATAAAAGTAGAATAAGCCAAGGAAAATGTTTAAGATAATGGAAATTGGTGAAGATAAAGGATCCTTACAGAAGAAAGCATGTCCAGGATCTGCTTTTCGGCATCAAAGGGATTCTCTGTGTCTGAGCTTTTCTTTTCTTGGACCCAGACTTTGTTCGGGTTGTGATTGGACGAGGCTCGAATGTTGGAGTCGAGTTCGAAGTCTTTTTCTTGGTAAGCATGCAGTCTATATCCTTGAGGGAGAATTTGGAAGCAGACTTTCCTGATTTTGGGGCACCTATAAATAGCAGATAGCAGATAAGTTTTCAACTTTTAATGCTTTTTACTGAAAATTATTATTCTTACTTGACATGATTGATTCTGGCCTTGGTCTTTGAAAGGCTTCAACAGACTTTGCCTGAAAAGTTCTGATTGCAGGATCCAATGACAAAAACCTCCTTACTCTGTCTTCAACTCCTGGAAGACCGGTCTAGCAGATCGAAGTTTTCAACTACACAAATAATAGAAGTGGTTAGCGAAACAATAAAGTATCCTATTTATGTTATCTAAGGATCCTGGATCCTACCCTTTGGTATCCACTTTTTGGGAAGATTAGTTCCACCCAGAATAGAGTCTCTTCTTACGAAGAAAAATTGATTTTTCCAAAGGGTACTCTTAAGGGTGACTTTAAAAATGGGGTTCTCTTGATTAGGTTTTGATTTAAAAACAAAACGTTTGGAACCATGGGTAACAAGGTTGTACAGGTATGCTAATTCCGCTAAGCCAAACTCGATTCCTTCCTCCACTGTAATCCTTTCTATGGCATGAAGGACTCTCCACAACATTGGCATGGTCTGAATATAAAAAATTCCCGCTAAGTCGAAGAACCTTTGAGTAAAATTGGGGAATGAATACTTATAACCTATAAGAAAAGGTTGGGCCGGAAAGCAAACCCAGGTTTTCGAGATGCTGTCACTACGAGCTGTGGAATCGAAAGGTCGGAAAACCGTGTTGATTGGAAAACATGATCGAATTTCATCAATTTCCGAGTCTGTGAATTTACAGACTTCGGAAGAAGGTGATTGAAGGATGTTTTGCGAATAAAGTTCATCATGAAGGAAAAAAGAGGAGGAAGAGGATGTGGAAACAGTCGACATATTGGTTAAAGATGAATAAAAAAGATACTTGAGAGGCGCTTAGATGTGTGATTATAAAAGGATTATAATTACCACATATATAGGCGGCTTGTAATTATGGTTTGTGAATATCAACCGCCTGGCACACGTCTAATCATCTACTATTTTGCAGGATTTTGAATTTCAAAATGACAGCTGTGCTCCACTGTCACCCGCCATTTTCGGGGCAATTGTTAGGCCACGATTTTTATACTGAGGATCCTTTATCCTTGACTGTCTTATGGATAGTTTATCCTTGAAATATACATCAGGATATAAAGGATCGACGATCCTCGGTATTGTTTGTTTACTAATGATTGCGTTTAGTATGGTGATGTGTTAGACAGGTATATCAACTTCAATACGAACTTGCATCAATTATCCTCATGGGACATCCTATAGCTGGAACATGGATCCAGGATCCTAGTTCAACGTAGCTGATTATAGACGAACTCTCTAGGAGATTGATGTTTAAATATCAGCAACGTCTGTGTGACTCATTCTTCCGCTTATTTCGCTACCGGGTGGCTATTGGCACGTGGTCAAAGATCGTGGAACGGCTAAGTGGAAGACTTTCGGATAAATAGGAAATATTGTTATTGTTATTTTCTTATTTAAACGAGATATGATCGATAGGAAAACACACATGCACTTACACACACTTGAGCAGAACTAAACACTCTCTCAACACTAGCTTTCATTGTAACTTCGATCATATTCTCCACCACATTTGTAACCATTTTTTGTTTATTAATACATTCGACGGTGATAGTTTTCACCGACCGGGGGTTTTTTATTCCGGAGACCACGATAACCATATACTCATCGACCAAAGGTTACCTTGTTGATCATTGTCTAAAGTACTTCGACCAATGATTATCCTATTAATCTTCGACTAGAGCTATTTTACCAACGATTGCCTCGATAAGTTTTGACCGAAGTAAGACTATCGTGATTAAGGGCTTTTTCCCTCGTGATCAAACCATTCTGTTCACCGATATCACGCTTATACATTTGTTATTATCGAATTAGCACCTTACCTCACATTACAGATTTGGATACTTGATCCTTAGCTAATTTTTGTCCAAAACAGTTATTATGATGAATTTTTTTAAAAAAAATATCATACGAAAAAGTTATAAACGTTCTAAAATGATGGGGGTATTAACATGTGTCTTGCATGTGAAGAGAGAAAATGTGTACAATTACCTTTATACCCTTTTTCTTTTGACCCTCATTTGACATGTCAATTATTTATGACTCCTCACACTTCTCATTTTTGTTACACTTTGTAGAATAACTTGACCCAAAATAAGGAATACATATAATAAAGTTACATGATATAATAATTTTTATAAAATATGATATAAAAATAAGGAATCACCTAACATAAAGGCGTGACATAATAATTTTTTTAAAATGACATAAATATAAGGGATTAAATAATGTTTTTATATATTTTTGAAATATATCGGATTACAGCTAAAATGAGTCGCAACAAGTATATTATAAGGTTAAACTAGTCGCGACCATCTAACTACTAATAAACTACTCGTATGGGGAATGTAAACCGGGTAAACTAGTCGCAACAAGTTAAGTAGTAATAAACCACTCGTATGGAGTGTAAACTGGGTAAACTAGTTGCGATAAGTTAACTACTAATAAATTACTCGTGTCGGGAATGTAAACCAGGTAAACTAGTTTTAACGACTGGTTGAGCTTTCAAACTAACCATTCCAGTTAATCTTTTGTAAAACTAACTGTTTCGATGTATTTGGTAAACAAACACCTGGTCATGGTTAGTTAGGTAAACTACCCGTGTTTTGAAAAGTTTTAAAATCTACTCGTCGCGACTGAAGGACTTATTAGTTACTCGTGGGCATTAATTACGAGGCATGAAACTTATTTAGTCATGACGAGCAAATGATTAGTGAACTTGCTTGTTACGGTTAGTTTAAGTACACGTGACAAATTTTAATTGGGTCTACAAACAACTGGTGTGTTATCATAATATACTCGTCACGACTAGTTTAATACATATTTCTTAAATTTCTTGCAAATGACACCTAAAACTTGAAATTTGTTATCATAAATGCTTATTTTGATAATTTCCCCTATAATCGAGAGACATAATCAGAATTATATGGCTATTTTTTTCTAAACGAAAAATTACACGAATTATTTCAAGACAAATACTTAAATGCGTATTTAAAAGACGATCCGTTTTTTAATTTAAAGAAAGATCAAAGACTTGATATTATTCATCATTTCGAAAACCGTGTGAGGCGTACCGGAAAAAGTATTCTCGTCTTCAAAATCCACCAACAAGCGGTCAAAATGATTTCGTGCAAAACGTTTTTCGTATTAAAAGCATTCTCATCTCCTCCACTATTTCTAAATCCAAAATTACAATAAAACACTACATTTTTTTTCTTCTTTCAATTAAATAATACTTTTTTATACACATATCGTTACATTTTTCTCTCTTTCACTTACAACCACTTTCAAGAAATATTAAAATATTATATGGGGTGAACAGTAGTGAACAATTAAATTTTTAAATGCACATACTTGGTTATAATTTGGGTTGTGTAAAAAACTTTTGTACATAAAAATATGCTTAAACATGTCTCAAATAAGACTAGATACCATAACCTTTTGGTTGAGAGCAATGCCCATTTGTCACTAATTCAAGCTAGTTGTTATGTAATTGAGTTTAAACATTAAATATACATGCTGTTTTTCATAAAAATACATATAATTTAAAAAAAAATCGGGCCAAGGGGGCGTGACCACCCAGCCCTCCTAAGGGCCGACCTTGACCACACTCAACCAAACTTATCAGAATGGATCGGAACGTAACCCATCTTTCTTCGCAAGTCGGTTTATCTCCGCCTTCCACGCAAAGATGTTGACTTTTCTAGGCACCCAGTTGTTCCAAGACATAACAAATGAGTTGGAAGAGTCGTACGCGCTAGATAACGTTTTTTTTTCATAGAAGGCATCGTGAATTTTCCTGACTGTCTTCAAGCCAAATCCAATCATCCTTGGTATCCGACAAAGGTACCTGTGACAAAAGGTTGAGCAAATTTGCAAGCTCAACAAATTCTGAATGAGACATAATATTCCCACGAGGGGAGGAAGGTAATTTGTGTAGATAAGGAAGTGGCTATTCTTGCTCACGGGTTTTAAGTATCTCGTAGGGTAGAAAGTTGAAATGGTACGGTAGGATGTTTTCTTTTTGAATCTCGACAAGGGTCGTGTATCTAGCAAACTTGATTGAAGGATGATGGTTAACACCTAACAGTCCACATTATGGGACGCTTTTCTTTGCATATGTAGTTTTCGGTTGAATAACATTTTCCAACATGTAGCGATTCGATTGGTTCGATGTTTTTATCAAGAGCCAATGGGTCAATTCCTGACACGACACAAAAAAAAGGGATTTGGGTTGGCTAACACAATTGTTCTCATATACAGGTCAACCCAAACCCAACATGTTTAAAAAATGTACCAACCGGACACTACTCGTTAAAATATGGGTTGACCTGTTAACCCGTTTAATAGTTTTTTAAACAACTCATGTTTTGGTTTCAAAGATGGAAAATGTTAAAATTTAAAATTAAATATTTTAGTATTTAACTTTTCATATATTACTAATTTTTAGAAGTCAAATTAATTTCCTTTTTAACCTTTTTATTTACTTTTCACTTCCAACAATTTTATGTAATTAGTAGAAGTGTTCATTCTCCGACTATTTCTCTATTTTTTAAGAATATATTCACCTTTGTTCTTGGAAGCTACTTTTGGTAAATTTTCCCCTCTTTGGACTCGAACCCCTAAGCTCTCCGTGAAGCAAACCCTTTAGGAAAACCTCTCTGACCACCCCACCAGAGTACATTCTCCAATCATATCTATACATTTATTTGGATTTAAAGCTAAATATAAAAACCCAAGTTTGTTAATTGAGAATGAAAGATAAATACACAAAAATCAATTAAAATAATAAAAATTTGCAAAATGTTTTATATGAAATTATAGGGTAGAAAGTTGAAATGGTACAGTAGGATGCTTTCTTTTTGAATCTCCACAGCGGTAGTGCATCCAGCAAACCGGATTGAACTTTGAAGGCTAAAGGTTAACAGTCCGCATTATGGGACATTTTTCTTTGCAGATGTAGTTTTCCACTGAATAGCACTTTCCAATGTGTAGTGACTTGATTAGTGGTTCGATGTTTTTATCAAGAGCCAATTGGTCAAAGTGTTAGGGGCTGATGAGTTTTTGTTGCCTTTTGAGCCGGTTTGGGTCAACAGCAAGAAAGTTCAGGTCCATGTGGTAATAGTCATTGTGATTAAAAGCATGAATTTTAAAGAACGGGTCAAGGTTCGTGTTGGCATTAGTGTGCAGTTGACTTTCTCTGCAGCCAACATTAGTCAAATTGCATAATTGATTTAGTACCAGTATTGGAAATAAAACACTGACTGGTGATAATCAAACTGCCTTTGACAGATTACCAGCAAAAGAGAGTTGTGTATGGCACGCTCAAATGTAGGCTACAGCATGAACAGCACACGAGAGCTAATCCTGTTCCATTTTGCAACCTAACATATTATCCACATGAATTGCCCAGTAGTTTCATAGCCCTAGCTTCGGATTTCAGGTGAGAATCACGAAGCATCAAAATTGGAAGCGGTGAAAGGTGGGTTTAAAATGGAGGTTGATGTTGCACGGCATTTGGCATCACAATTAAGCCACAGGTGGACGGTACATGATAGCAGATGTGGTGCAGGTTAACGGTTTGTGGCACCGACCTGCGATTTTAATCTATACAGTAATATGAATCACAAATTCACAATAATATAGTGGAAGACAACTTGCCTTTGCTATGAAGGGGATTATGTGGTCCGAGTAAATAATTTCAGTGTCCATGAGTAAATAACGAGTAAGGATAAAATTTTAATAAGAAGCAAGAAATGAGCTATTTTAATAAGAGGCAATAAGATGAGCTAGTAAGACGTGTCAGGTAACGAGTCAAAACAACTTGGGTTGAAACATGCCATTTTTAAAGTACCGGTATAAAATGGCCGTGTAGAGCTGCAAACACAGTTCTGCTCATTTTCATTTGAAAGCAATAACAATATAAAGGTGCGTGAGTCCAGCATGGGAATAAATACACAATTTACTTAGTAAGATTTCACCAAACATAATGCTCAAGCCAGTGAAATATGTGCACAATCATGGAAAAGTCAAACCTCAATAAATATGATAAAATGCAGACTCACTGGATCAAATAATGAGACTTCATTATCATTATTATTAACATTAAGCAGTACAGGCAGAAAACAGCTAGAGTTACTCTACATAACACAGTTCAATATCACCCCAAATGGGATTCAAATCAACTTCATATTTCAAAAATAGCTATTGTCAATTGAAACATATGTATAAACTAACACCTAAAAAAGAGACTGCAAAAACACTCAAACCTTCATGCAACCACATTTGTCACATCCGTTTAATGCACAATCCAACTGGACCAAAACTAGCATGATTCAACAAAGCTCGAACCATTTTCATCAACTGGTGCATCCATGCTGAACCATGACAATAACAAGGGTCAAATTAACCAAACCAAACCAAACCGTTAAATCATCCATGCTCATAAAGCCTAGATATGCTAACGTCCAAATTATCTCCAACTTCAAGACTATTAACTATTTGAGTCAACTCTACAAGACTAAAACCTGGAACCCTAAACCCTCTCTCCATCATCAAACACTTCATCCTAGCTACATCTTCCCACCTCGCCGCTACCGCATAGATTATAATAAGCAACACATGATACGAATTATTCGACGGGTCATCATCAATCAAAGCTTCTGCAATTTGTTCTCCTACATTCACATCTCCTTTAAACCGACACGACCCTAACAAACCAGCCCATGCTGATGATTGAGGTGACATATTAATGTCAACGGGCATACTCTTCAAAAAGTCAACCGCGTCATTGACCAAACCTTGGCTAGCATAAAGATTAGCCATGCACCAATAATGTGCAAAATTCGGTTTCACATTGAAAACATTAGTCATTTCAAGAAAATGGTTTTTAGCTTCTGGCAACAAGCCTAATCGTGCACAAGCACATAATACTCCAACATAAGTCGCTTCATCTGGAGTAAACTCACCTAACTCCACCATTTGGTTAAACAACCGAAGCCCGTGTTTTGGATTTCCGTATATTGACTGCCCTGAAATCATTGCATTCCAACAAACCAAATTCTTGATCAACATATTATTGAAGATAACCTCAGCAACATCCGGTAAACCACATTTACTGTACATATCGATTAGAGCCGTGCCAATAATTAAACTTACATCCACCGACATTCGGATCAAAGAACCATGAACCGATCTCCCCTCTTTCAACCTACACGACCTACCACACGCTGTAACCACACTCACAACCGTCGTGTCATTCCACCTAACGCCCGTCATAACCATATTCCTAAACAACTTCAACACGAGCCCGGGATTCTTACCATCCAAATAGCCCTTCATCATAGCATTCCAAGACACCACATTTCTCTCCGGCATTTCATCAAACAACCTATGAGCACACCCCATATCACCTCCTTTCACATACCCGTCCACCATAGAGTTCCACGACACCGAATCTCTCACAGAAATTTCATCGAACACCTTCCAGGCGACATCAGTCAACCCACAGCCAGCATAGAAATGAATCAAAGCATTCTCCACATGCAAAACTCTATCAACACCCACCTTCACAGCCTGCCCATGACACTCCTGACCCAACTTCAAGTCCCTAGTTTTCATACTCGAGCTAATTAAAGGCGGAAACGTAAAACTATTGGGTTTAAACAACACGTCGTCTTGTTGAAGCATTTCAAAGTAAAAGCTAACAGCTTTATTAGGCAAAGAACAACACCCATAACCTTTGATTACAGTATTTACACAGAACGTGTCTGGGTAATCAATACATTTGAAAAGAAGTAGTGTGTAATCAACGCCGCAGAAATCCAACGAAAGCTTCAAAACCCTGCCTGCAATTGATGGGTTTTGGATGAATCCTTGAGTTATGAAATGGGTTTGGATCTGGTAAAATCGGGTCGGGTTTTGGCATCTGTGTATGAGGTTTATTAATCGATCTTTGAGAGAGTATTCAGGTGCTGATTCAGAGGAATTGAAGTGGGTTCTTATCAGAAAACCTTGAATTCTTCCGTAGCAGCGAATGAGCTCTCGCATGAAGGCTGTTGCCATTCATTTCCAGATCAGAGTTTAATGAAAGCTAATAATTTGATATTCTTTGTTGCAGCCATGGCTTATTCTTCTTCTAGACACGTTGGGTTTGGTCTGAGTAGGACCAAACCTTCCAGATTTGTTTCGATTCCAATCATCGTCAAAGGAACTAGCTTGATAATGCCTGAATCCTTGCCTGAACACGTTATAAGGCATGTAGGGCATATTCCTTTGATAGAATCCATAATAAGGAACATATGTACGATGTTGACAATTTCTGGCAATATGACCAGGAGTGCCACAATTAAAGCAAGTTTGATGTTTTATGAACAAATCATTTTGGGCAAACCCTTGTCTGGACTGGTTGTGTGGACGATTCTGCTTGAATCTACGAGAATTCTTGTTCTCGTTTTTGAATTTTTCGCCTTGTTTGTCAATAGAGCATCCTTCTTTGATAAACTTGGGCGCAATATATTTATTGAATGTTTTTTAATTGTATTAGAAACCATATTATTAGAATTCAAAGTTTCAACTGAATCAACCACACAAGAATCCTTGCTCTTTAAAATAGAGCCCACACAAACAATTGGAATAACATAATTCAAAACAGAAGTTTTTAAAGAACATCAGAAACAAAGTCATTATTAAATTCAAAACAAGGGTCGTCATCCTCATCAGTCCAATCCTTGACAATCACTTTTTCTGCACATGAAGTAGATACATTAGAATCGTTCATATTTGAAGTGGTCGGACCAGCATGCACCGAACTGGTCCCGTCACCATTGTCTTGTTTACCATACTTCATATCTTTTATCTTTTCCTCCTGTTCTTTGGTGACAGGGGTAGGAAAATAATTTTGGTTGTAAGGTAGGGGAACTTGACTATATCCTATTCCCTCACCCTCATTCTCCTTCCACCACAATTGGTTTTCAATCATTGAGTTAACTACCTTACTGGAACCGTCGAATTTTTTAAAATCAAGCTCAGCCTTTTCAAACTTATTAGTTAGATTCAAGATTTCTAACTTGGAGGCTTCCAGTTTAGCAGTTAACTCAGCAATTTCTTGTTTAGCATCTAGGTGATGACAACTTTTTATACTGAAATCAGATTTAAGCTTAGAAATGTCATTCTTTTGTGCTTCTATTTTATCTAGAAAGCCCTTTTCGTTTTTCTTAAGTTTAAATTTTCTGATATTATTCTCTCCATATCTCTAGTCAAGCTATCATTGTGAAGCTTATACATTTATATTTTTTCAACACAATTTAAAGAGCATGGTTTGAAACTTATCTTAGATGAATTTGGTGAAGTGAACGCCATATATGCAAACTTACCTTAGAAATCCAACGAAAGCTTCAAAACCCGGCCTGCAATTGATGGGTTTTGGTAAAATCAGGTCAAGTTTGGGCATTTGTGTATGAGGTTTATTATTTGATTGAAAGAGAAATCAGGTGAATTGAAGACAGTTCTTCTTTTGGAAGTTGAGATCAGAAAACCACCTTGAGTTCTTCCATAGCGAATTAGCTCTCGCATGAAAATTGCTGCCATTCATTTACGGATCAAGGTTTATTGTATAAGTTGGTATCTTTTGTTGCAGCCATGGCCTCCTAGGTTTTGTGAGGAGTCAATGTTGATGTTTGCAAACATTTTTAAGAGAGAATAATATAAACCATACCTCATAAGTTATAATAAAATTAGTGTTTCACCTTGCGCGTTGTGCCGGGACATGTCGGTAATACTCGGGTCGGGTGGTGGTAAATCAAAGCCTTGTCGGTCACCGGACGTTTAGGTGTTAAGTCGACTCGAATTCGGTCGGTTTCGGTTACGTGCGTTATGGTATCAAAAGTCAAACTCTGGCGTTGGTAAAACCCGAACGTTGTCAAACACCGGTATTGAGGCGGTAAGTCAGCGCAAATTCGGTTGGTCTTGCGGTACCAAAACTAAAACAAAAAAAAATGAAATAAAATAACAAATACAAAAAAAAAATTTGGCATTCGGTTGGTGTTTTTGTTACGTTCGTTAAGGCGCTGGAACTAAAACAAAATGCGTTGAGTCTATTCGAATTCGGTTGGTTTCCCTCACATTCGTTACGTTAGCGGAACTAAAACAAAAAGAAAAAACAAAATTGCCATTTGATCGATTTACGTTATGTTCGTTACGGTGCCAGAACTAAAATAATAAAAAAACACAAAGTGTCGTCGACTACTAAGGTGCTGCCAGGTGGCCCAATCGGGCACTTGCGGCACTAAAGTTGTCTTTTGTTATATATAATAATAATTGCAAAGTTGTCTTTTGTTATATATAATAATTATTAATGGAACATTATTATAATAAAAAGGATTAGAAGCTATTTTAATATTGTCTACTGATCATCTAATCTAAGTTGATGTAGCTTAAAAAACGAAATGTGAAACATGAATATTGGCAAACATTTGAAGCGTGTTATGATGAGTGTGACTAGCAAATCAAACATACAATAACTTCTACTGATGGTAGCTTCCA
Source organism: Bidens hawaiensis (assembly GCF_021521415.1). Classification (NCBI taxonomy): domain Eukaryota; kingdom Viridiplantae; phylum Streptophyta; class Magnoliopsida; order Asterales; family Asteraceae; genus Bidens; species Bidens hawaiensis. Next base: position 71,913 of record NW_027495280.1, on the reverse strand, counting down.
ACTTAAATACCAAAATAGTTAGAGCATTCACAACAACAAACACATACAAACCGACACGCCATCGTCACATCAAATTCCAAACTTCACTCTCTTCTACAACAACAAACCTATTAAAAACATATTAAATATGTATATATATATATATGTATATATATACATATGGTATGCCGTATGTGTGTGAATTAAAAATGTGGGGCCCACACTACATGTTTCTTGCAAGTTTGAAGAAACAAAGTTGTCACAAACTTCAAAGCTCTACAATGATTAATTTTAAGTCTCTTCAAGTTTACTTGGTATCACATAGACTCAAACTTTAGGATATGTAGCCTATTATAGATGCTCTTAGAAAATCAAAACACTCTTCAAAAAAATTATTACTTTCTTTTAACTTTTGACAACACATTAGAAACACGACAACACACATTAGAAACACATAACATGTATATGGAAATGTAAGTATTATGTTTGTGTTCAAGACTAAAAGAACCACTATAGTGAGTGTTTAGGTCACGAGGTGTCCAATGAGGACATAGAAATTGCCATACACATAATAGTTAAAAGTATTAAGTATGCATACTTTTAGTTGCATGACTCAATGTTTGGTATAATAGGAAATCATGCGTGTGTATTCATCGATGGTGAATGCATTAAGAAATTACGGATACCATTCTCCTGAAGCTTATGATTGAAACTATGAGAAAGTGATCGCTCCTCTCCTAATTGGTTAGAGCATCACAAGTGGATGAGTGTGTGGGCGTATGTGACCCTAGTGGCTGACGATCTATGGATGGAAAAGTGAGAATAAGGTGTGTACGTGATGATGAGCGCTCATAGACAGTAGATGTGAGAAGGACTAGAGGAAAAGAAAGAAGATGTTTGTAGTGAAGAAACACATTCATGGAGGTAACCGACATGCCGACGTTCACGTGTGTACAACTAATTTCCGATCTCTCACTAAAAGACAAAAGCCTCTACCAAATAATCTAGCCATTGACTACTATTTTCGACCATAAAAACTAGGACAAAAACCAGGTTGCACAAAAACTATATATCTATGCATATTTATGATAAAATAATTCGAGTCTTATTTTATACTTGTATATATGGAATCTAACCACATCTCCTTCGTCGCTCCTCCCCTCTTTTTCGTCCAAACAACCCATTCAATGGTACCTCATTTCCAGGGGCGAGCCTATGCTGGCCGGAGGGGATTCGTCCAAACAACCCATTGAAGCTTACCAACCCAGCAGGTCAAGAATATACTTACGCTATTCGACTGGATTTTCCAAGTACGAATAACGAAGCGGAGTATGAAGCATTCTTGGCAGGGCTGAGAATTGCGCGTAAAATGGGAGTGAAAAACTTGGAAGCCCACGTGGATTCCATGTTAGTAGCCAACCAAATAAACGGGACGTACACGGCCGTGAACGACACAATGGCCCTGTACCTCGCACAAGCAAAGACCCTTATGCGCGATTTTAACGATTGTAAAGTCATACACGTCAAGCGTAGCGAAAACAAATCTGCGGATGCGTTAAGCAAGCTTGCATCGTTAGCCTTCACCCACTTGGGAAAGGATATCCGCATTGAACTCCTTGGAGCACCATCAGTCCCGCACAAGGAAATATGTGTCATCCAAACCGGCACAGAAACATGGATGACACCAATATTAAATTACCTTGCGGCGGGTATACTACCAGAGTAAAAAAACACAGGCAAGAAAAATACGTTGTAAAGCACTGAACTATCAACTCATCGATGACGTCCTTTATAGACGTAACTTTCTTGGCCCACTCCTAAGATGCGTGGACAACCAAGATGCTGACTACCTCCTAAGGGAAGTACACGAGGGCATCTGTGGAGTACACGCAGGTCCACGCGCTGTTGTAGCTAAGCTTAACAATGCGGGATACTTTTGGCCGGGGATGCATACGGATGCGCTGGCATACATCAGAAAATGTAGGTCTTGCCAGCTCTACGCACCCAACACGCATCGCCCGAAGAATGAACTTGTTCCAGTCACCTCTTCATGGCCATTCCAGAAGTGGGCCATCGATGTGACAGGCCCATTTCCCACAGCAGCAGGAAACGTTCAATTCCTAGTGGTAGCCATCGACTACTTCACCAAGTGGATAGAAGCAAAACCCTTAGCCCAAACAACCGCAAAACATATCAAAAAATTTATTTGGGAATTTATTATTTGTCGTTTTGGACTTCCACAGACTTTGGTGAGCGACAACGGCACCAACTTTGCTGACAAGAAGCTACAAGAGTGGCTGGAAGAACTTCAAATCACCCACACCTTTACCTCAGTGGCGCACCCGCAGGGTAATGGTGAGGTGGAAAGAGCAAATAAAAGCATCGTCAACGGCATAAAGAAAAGACTCTTGGAACACAGATCCGGCTGGGTGGACGAAGTCCCACACGTCCTTTGGGCAAACAGAACGCTGAAAAAGGCCAGTACGGGAGAAACCCCGTTCAGCCTCACTTATGGCACTGAAGCCATGGTCCCGGTCGAAATTGGTTTACCCTCACCAAGGGTCTTGATTCAGCCAGAAGACAATGATGCGGAAAGACGGTTAGACCTTATGCTAACCGAAGAACGCAGAGACTTAGCCGCAGTGCGTGAAGAGAACTACAAGCGACAAATGCAAAAGTACTACAACACGCGGGTAAAACTCTGCAACTTCAATGTAGGAGACTACATATTGCGTAACAACGAGGCTTCAAACCAAGAGCGCCCAGGAAAGCTGGCTCCGGTCTGGGAAGGACCATACATTATCAAAGAAGTTTTGGGAAAGGGCGCATACCGGCTTGAAAGGCTCGATGGCACTCCCATCCCAAGAACATGGAATGGAGCTCAATTACGCAAATGTTACATGTAGATCAATTCCAAACTTGTAAAGAAAAGGCCTAGAGCCACTTCTAATGGAAATGATTCTCCTTTATCACATTGTGTTGATAGCCTTACCTTTATACTTATGAACTTTCCACTCTGATGTGCCGGTATTCACCGCATAAATATGGGAAGAAGTAAGTCGTTGCGTGTGGAAGGCGGCAAAACCCGCATAAACACATAAAACGGTAAAAATTTCTAAGGGAAAGATAAGGAAAACCTTCACGCATGTCAGTTATAGGTGAAGTTTGGTCATCCTACTAAATGCAAGTGACGGTCCTACCCGCATAATCATGATAGAGGAAACTGAACATTAACCTATTAACAACCGCGCGTCGAAAGGTTAACTTATTCAAAACACTTAGAAAATTTCTAAGGAAAAGATGAGGAAAACCTCCCCACAGGTCAGATATAGGTAAAGTTTAGCCATCCCACTAAGTGAAAGTGACGGTCTTACCCGCACAATCACGAAAGAGGAAGCAGAACTTTAACCTATTATCTACCACGTGGAAAGGTTAACTTATCCGAAGTACTTAGGAAATTGCCAAGTTAAACTAGAATATGCATGAGCAAAACATATAAGGTTTACAAGGCAAAGCATTAACAAAAGATTTATATTCCATCAAAATTCAAATATTACAAGAATTGCTGGGCACATACCCGCGTACAAGAATATAAATCTATACAAAAATGAAAATCTACTCTAACGGTAGAAAGGGATCTAAAGGATCAAGCTTCAGGACTACTCCCACTTGGACCCGCACCATCAGTAGAGCATGGCGGTTCAAGGAAAGCCTTGAGAAGAGTTAGCCCATCATCAGCAGCACTAATCTTGTTCACCTTCTCCACCACCGGATGCGGGAAGACAGCATACTGATTCACTGCTTGGTCATAAGCAGCTTCAGTATCCACATCGTAAAGAGGGAAGTTGGAAGGCGGGATGCCTTGTTCAACAAACCCTAGACCAAGCAGGAAGCCAGCCTTTTCCCCATCCTCATAAGAAGCGTTGAGGGCTGCGCTCATCGCATCGTCATATGATGTGTTCGTGAAGACCCGATGCACAACCTATAAAACAGAAGTATATCAAAAACTCTTCTAAGTGTAAGGAAAAGCGTAAAGAAATTGTGAAACTGCGCATACATGTGACAACGCTTCTCGAAGAAGCCATTCCTTGGTAACCAGAGCCTCCTGGAGGGCAGCTTGAGCTTCATTACGGGCGCGTTCGGCTTCGTTCTTTGTAAGGTTGGCAAGCAACACATCTTTGGCTGCAGCCTCTTCGACGCCCTTTAGCTTACGCTCAGTGTGGTCAAGCACCCCCCTCTGGTCCAAGATCTCTTGGAGCTTCTTGGCATCTTCCATGGCCAAGGCATCATGAGCCTGCTGGAGCCTCTCTAATTTGGCTTTAAGTTCCTCATTCTCGATGCGTAGAGGCTCAGCAACAGCTTCAGCCTTGGTGGCCCTCTCGGTTGCGTTCCGTGCAGTTTCCTTGGCCAGCCGAAGCTGTTCGTTAACAGCTTGGGCAGCCTTGGAACGGGCCTCGAGCCGGGCCTGAACTTCAACCTCGAGGGCCTTGAAGGCCTTCTCCTTTTTCGCAGCAACGGCGGCAAGCTTCGCATTCTCCTCCCGGATAGCCCGCGCCTGAGCCACTTCAAGGCTACGCGCCGTCTTTAACTTGTCGTTTTCACGACAAAGTAGCTCGACGCGCGGCTGCATCCGGGCGAGGAGGATTCGGAGCTCGTTGGACAGCCTACCTTCCTGGTAGCTGGCCATGGCCTCCCCCAGCGCACCGCTTGGGGCGGCGTGACGCGCCCATTCGACGCACTCCTCAGCAGTCCGGAGGGTCGTTCCTCGGCGGATATTCCACCGAGGAGCGTACACCTCGTTGGAATCACGAACTGCAATAAAACAAAAAACAGTTAAGAGAGAGAAATGATGAAAGGGATATAGGCCAAAATAACCCTACGCACCTGTAGGGTCGACAACAGGCCGATAGCCACCAAACCCATCACCTGAACCTAAGGGATATCCATCCAAAAGGTCAAGGAGACGGGGAGGAGGCAAGGATTGGCTAGACGCCCCAACCCCAAACGTACCTGAAGGACTGGCCGTAGTCGCAGGCGCCGGAGGAGGCATGATGGAGGCTGCCGCGGTGGAAACCAACGGAGGTGAACTCACCGGAGGTGAACTCACAACCGTGGCCGCGGCTGCGGAAGAACCCGCAAGAGAAATCACCGCCGGCTCAGTGATGGATTCTGTGAAAATGGCACTGACAACCGGCGGGGATAATGTTACAGCTGGAACAGTTGGCTCAACGGGATGAGCAACTGAACCAGTACTGCAAGCAGGCGTAGCCGCCTGGGTCATCGCCTCGGGTAGGTTGACCAAACCTACCTTCATGGGTCCAGAGCTGCTCCCTCCCGCTCAACTCTGGAATGCCGTAGCATCCACGCCTGCACGAAGACAAGATATATAAGTATAATAGCGGAAAGATATGAAGTTAAAGTTATGTACACTTACGGGTCCTTTTGAGCTTGAAGGTGCGAACAGGCGGGGACGAACCCGATGGAGCCGGTCTCTTCGTACCGGTCACCGTCGTCGTCCTGGGCTGCTCGGAGGTGACAGCCGTTTCAACCTCCGGAGCAGTGGTCTCAACACCACCTGGGTTCCCCGCCGCTTCATCACTCTCGGTCTCCGACTCAGACCGGTTCCCCTGATCGGCAGTGGAGGCAACCTTCGCCTTACCCTTCCCGCCGACAGCCTTCTTCTTCCGCGCAAGGAAAGGACCATCTGCGGATTCCTCATCAGAAGATGACAAGATTAGAGGAATTCCAGCAGAGGTTTGAGCATTGAGAGGGCGAGGGTTAAATAGTCTTTTACCTGGCCGCGTGGCGCTCAGTATCTCATGGCCTGGCGGGTAGGCCTCCACAAACCGATCCGCCGTCTGTTCGAGGATGGGCAACTCGTTCTCGTCAAGAGCACGAGTACCCAGCCGAGCGGGACCACCAGCTTCCCGCGGATGCAAGAGCGACTGCAAGTCATTCCCCTCTGAAATAAAAAGAGTTAGAATAAAACCCTAAATCAACAAAGAAGACGGAGCATACCGTAAGGGATAAAGTTCAAACCGTATTCAAGGACGATGGGAATCTGTGGCGCCTCCGCCCCAGCATCCTTCCACACCCGGCTCATGCCGAGCATCACCATCCCGGACTCCGCAAAGCGGTAAACCGGAGACTGGATCCGGGAAATCTTGGCAAACCATTCCGCCTCCTGGTAGTTGGAGGCGTGAAGGCTGGGGAGTGCTCTCCCGTTCTTGAATGTCATCGCAATAGGGACGACACGGGCAGAGATGTAAAAGAACTCCCGCTTCCAAGACCGAAGACTGCGCTCGGTAGCGCAGATCTTCAAACCCTTGATCCGGGTGACCAGGGTGTACCAGCCTTGGATGCACCTCCAGGAGTAGAAGGTCATCACGCGGTCAACATGGGGCTCCACGCCAAGAATGAGGCACACCCATTCAAAATGGCGGATCTTGGCGATCGCCATTGGGTGTACCTCCGTCAGGTGTACACCGTGTCTCTCCAAAACACGGTATACAAACTTCGTCAATGGGAACCTGAGATTCCCATAGACGAAGAAGGCGGCATATACCCCTATTTTGCCCTTGGGGGCATCATACACGGTCTGGTGAGGCTCAGGAAACTCAGGCTCGAATGGCTTAAGCATGAACTTCCTGATGATATACTGGTAAAGCTCGATGGGAAGAGCACACTGGCATTCGCCAGCAGTGCTCTTATCGTCCTTATCAGACGTAGACGTCGGGTTCTCGACGTACACGTCAGACTCTTCGGCGGTAGCTTCAAGATCGTGAGCAGAAGACATGTTTTAGAAGTAAAGAAGAAACGATTTCAGGAGAATGCTCGACAAAGCTTAGAGTATTCGCCGGAAATCGTTTAGAAGAAGAAGAGAGAAGCGAAAGTGTGGATTAAGATGAACCCTCTCCCCCTTTATATACTTATCGCAATGAATGCGATGAATTTAATGCGGAGGAGAGAGAAAAGCGCTGGTGCAATGAAACTATGACACGTGGAAAAAGCAAGCTGGCAACAGCTGTTGACAGGACGCGCGCCGTAAAATCCGCACCCACGCGCCCGAAAACTCGCGCCCACGCGCCTGAAAAAGCGTCTGGAATGACCACATACTGTCACGTCGTCATAACTTCCTGCACGTCCTGAAACTGTCAGAAGAAACCGTCGGACGCTAACGTCCCTTCAACAGTTTTGACTGTTCTTATCCTTTCACCAACTCTTCGAATTTCAAAGAAATTCAAAAAGATTCAAAGATTCAAAAATAAGAGGGAATATACCCCTTACCTTGGTATCTAAGAAACCGTAAGACAAGTGCGGGTACAGTGTCAAGGCGAAACCCTTCACATACCTAGCACCTGCAGGGAATTGAAGCCAAGAATACCTTGGTATCCAAGAAACCGTAAGACAAGTGCGGGTACAGTGTCAATGCGAAACCCTTCACATACCTAGCACCTGCAGGGAATTGAAGCCAAGAATACCTTGGAAGTAAAGAAACTATAAGATGAGTGCAGGTACAGTGTCAAGGCGAAACCCTTCACATACTTAGCACTTGCAGGGAATTGAAACCAAGAAGGATCTTCTGGACCGTGCTTGCGGAAAGAGAAATAGCACCTCCGCATAGCGGGAACGTTGAGAACTACCTTGTTTGAAACTTCAAGGCGGAATTGGTGGTTTAACATAACTGATCACTATGTCCGAAACTACCAAAATCTCGTGAAGAATCTATGCAAGTGAAACTCAACGCTCCCGATGTGCGAAGGGGTTAAACACCTACCCGCATCACAACCAAAGATCAGGCAGAAAAGTCGGGAATTTCTGCGAGTGACATTAGGAAAACCGCGGGAAGAATCCCCACGGAAAACCTTAAAACTAAAAACCCTTTTCAAAACCCCTTGCTTAAGTCCAAAAGTTCACCTCACTTATTAACAATTCATGAGAAGAACATTGGACTGGGGGGACTTGAAGAGGTAGGTCCCAGCAGAGCCCAGTTGGACCCGCAAGACTCACCTTGAAGAAGGACGTCTGCGCAAGGACCAACTGGTTCCGCAGGACCAACCATGCTCAGAGATGAAGACCTTACGCGCAGTACGCCAGCTGTTCCCGCAGGAAAAGCCTCCCAATGGTGAAGTACCCCGCCTGTTCCCGCAGCTGCAGGTACAAGCCATCAGGGAAGGCTATCCGCACTAACAGCAAGGCTACACGCATAAGGCACTAAATAATTCAGTAATGTCACATGAAGGAATGAGCAAGGCGGGAACACTCCCGCCCAAATGAGCCAGTCCGTACGCTTCTGGAAGGTCTTTTGTACTATACCTGCCAAGGTATGGACAAAATAGACAAGATCTGACCAGAGCGGCCCATGAACCAATCACAGGGTGACAGCTCACCGACAACAGTACGAGAAGCACGCTCTAGTACAAAATGTCACTATCAGCCGCTGCCTACTCACCAACCCTTGCGTGGCACGTACATAGCCTGCAGTTGGTGGAAAAGGAACAGTACACAGCCGGCCATGTCACTATCAGCCGCTGCCTACCCACCAACTACCTGCATGGCACGTGCGTAGCCCACAGTTGGTGGAAAAGGAATATTATACAGCTGGCTGTACCTGCTTGGAAACCTACCTTCGGCTATAAATACTCTAACACCTTGGAACGGTATCATTATCTTGTATCTTATCTTCTCTAGCAATCTCTCTTTATATACACTTATATTCAGAGCAATCTAGTCTGATTCTCACGCCGGAGGGTGGTCACAAGGAGGAACCCCCCCCCTTCTCAGTGACGAGCTCACGGTGTCTGTTTTGCAGGTCATCAGAATAACCATCTCTGCCGGACCTAACCCTCGTGGGAAACATTACTTAACCCCCAGATTATCCATAATCTACTCGGGGTCACTTAGTGTTTCTTCAGTAATGTTATATAGAAAAACTTGAGTGAACCGTAACGGTGTAGCAGATAACATATGCGATAAATGAATATTTGGTCCTGGGTTCGATTCTCCTCTGGCTGGCATAGAAAATCTCGTCTGATCATGCCAATTCGATTCAACCAATCGGAGCATTTCAAATAAGGGCGCTTCAAAGAAAGTTAATTGGACCGGCTATGTACCCGGTTCCGGATCCGAATAAGAACGCGACACTCATAACCTTTACACCCTACCACCAATACGCCTACGTCATACATACATAGAAATAAAGAAACAAAAGATAAAATTAATTGCTTGATTTTGACTTTGTTAAGATAAGATGTCAGTCTTTGAATCTCAAATACAACGTGACCATATTAATATTTTTATCACATTTTCTATTCATTTATTTATAACATATTTTTAATGTAGGTCGTTTAAAAGTTTGTGACTCAGTTTGAATTTTTACACAGTAAATACATGAAAAAGTTAGCTTCATATTGGCCTATGCATAAACAAGCCAAGCCAGTACAATCTTTAAACGAGCCAAGTCTCTAAGCCAAGGTGAGCTTGGCTCGGCACATGTCTCACTCATTAATTGGCTTGTTGGTTCCCAGGTTTGGAACGACTAATACGCGCACACAAGATGTGTCATTTTTACACAATAATTAATGTTGGTTTGTTTATTGTTTTAACAATCTAATGGTGAACCGGCAATTATCACTCCTTAGAACTTGGTTATGCATTGAACACAAATTATAAATTATGTAAGTTTATAAATTTTGTATTATGTGTACGTTAAAAAGATACATACAAGCATTTTTAGTTTTGTATATTAATATGTGTTAAAAGTTAAAAAAATAAAATTCGATGACTCTAGCTTTTTACGAGCCGAATTTGAGTTCAACATCAATGAATACTCGTCATGATAAACAGGTCAAGGCGGATTGGCTCATTTACAACCTTCCCTTAAGAGTCGGGTAAAGTGCATTGCAAATTACATGCTTTTATATACCAAACCAGTAAGAGCATCTCCAGTGAAGTGTTCAGTTCAGACGTAGCATTGTTCAGAATTCTCATTGGAAGTGATGTCCAGTTTTAACATATTCACAAAACTAGATAAGATTAAACATGATAAGTGGGCCTACTGTAATTATTTTTCATTTAAATTTTAAAACCAATTCCAACTACCACTTTAATTATCTGTCTTTTTAAATAAAAAAATAATTTTTTATTTGCCTTTACCTTCAAACAGTAAAATCTTTATTAAAATAATAATATTTTTTTTCTCAACTTTAATAGCAGCAACAACCATTTTTTTTTGTTTTTTTTGGAAAGCAATGCTCTCCATATAAACTACTCTACCAATCCACAAAAACTTCATCCACATTTATCTCACAAAATGAATGATAACAATCTCTTTCAATGTTTGCTTAGCAATGCTAACCCACTACATACCCCAAACACCAACCCAATCCCGACTCCAAACACCAACCCAAAAATGTTGGAATTCAAGACACGTTATGAATCGGCAACAAGGATGTCGAGAGGGCATTCAGTGTCCTTCAAGCTCGATGGCACATTATACAAGGGCCAACAAATGTATGGAGCAAAAGGTTAATTGATAGAATGTATGCATGCGTTGCACTACATAATATGATTGTAGAAGATGAAGGAGACGTAATAACCAATTGGTCGGATGATGAGGGTGAAGAACTTGAACCAACAAACCGTGGACCGACAATAGATTTCGAAGGACACTTGGCAAGATTTAGGAATATACATAACAAAGAAGCTCATCACGTGCTTCGAAATGATCTAGTGAAGCATATATGGTTAATTAAACAATAGTCGGTTTGAGTGAAGTAGATTTTTTAAAATTAGTTTATGTAACTTTTTTAGTTTATGTTTGCGTGCGGTTGTTTCATTTACTGTTTATGTAATTTTAAATTTTTATTTATATGACTTCTATTATTTATGTAAATTTGTTTACTAGAACTTATTTTATTATTAAATAATATGAAATAAAAAATAATACACTTAAATAAAAGTATTTTAGTGTATAGAAAGAAAATATAGAAGTAGATGATTATGTGGAATATAGAGATGTTTAAAAGTGAATGTAGTGTTTGAGGAAAAATGAGGGTTTTTAGTGTTTGAAAGTGAATGAGTGGAAATCTGATGTGGCAGTTAATGTGGCGTGTTTAGTTTATTTTTCCTCATCCACCATTGTAGATGCTCTACGTTTTGAAAATAAATTATTAGAAAATATGGGCTTAAACTACAAGTGTAATATTTATCCATATATACAATGAGACAACCCGTATACATTAAGTTTGATGCATATAGACCTTTTACTACATTTGTACTTCAGATAAGTCATATATGCATGTGAAATTTGGACTTTTATTGTATCGAATTGTTTGCAAACTTGTGTGTGGTGTTTTCACTAATGAATTAACTTTATGATATTTTTCTCCCCTATTAAACTGGAAAAGTTTTCGTAATCTTACATAAATTAATAATATTTTAATAATGTTAGAAATACAAAGAATGTGGTCGCAAGTAACACTTCTTTGTAGGTGCAACTTCTCATGTGTTGAAAACTCACAATCAAACACCCTTCAAAACCACGCAAAACTTGTGAACAACAAATTGACTCACTACTAGCTCATACCAATATTATATCAACCCAATTCTTCCATTAATCCAATGTGACAACTCATGATGATTTGCAAATTGATCTCTTTGATATGTCCATATTTCACTCTACGAGCCACAAGTGCAAATGAGTACGGTTGTGAGGACGATAAGTCGTGTTGTGTGTGCCTATTGAGCTTTGACAAGGCTAAAAATGATAAAACACGTGTTCTTGCTTGTGGGCATGAGTTTCACAAGGCGTGTGTCGAGAAGTGGTTTGATTTTTTCCACAAAAAATTGTCCCATTTGCCGGTTTCCTGTGGAGGTTGAGGAAGTGAAGAGCCGGAAGTGTGACGAGTTGACTGAGGAAATGGTGATATGGTTTTCTTCTTTTCATGTTGCCGGGTATATTTAGAAAAAGGAAAGTGAAGGAGGGTGAAATGATGATACATGAAAGACATTTTGTATAAACCTACGACTATAAAAAGTCGATAAATTTGGCCTTCTAGGAGAAATATATACAAAAACATCTAAAGATGATCAACATCATACAAAATAGTTTTTTTTTGGTTAATTACTTTTCTTTTTATATATGTACAAATTAATATTATCTGTTCGTCAGATATAGGGGATGTAAACAAACAAGCCACTCGTGAGCTGTGTCAGATCGACTTGATAAAAGTTTAAATTGAAAAGTGTTTAAATGAATTCGAGCGTAATTGAAGTTAATTATTCTAGGGGGGACGGGGCACCACGCGATGGATCACCCATCACGCGTGGTGACCTTCTCCACACCGCCGCCGCCCCCTTGTCACGCGATAAAGAGGGGATTTGCGTGATGACCATCACGCTTGATGAGTGGTGGTTTCCAAGAAATTGTACCGTTGGGATGTAGCCGTTGGGATGAGGGGGGGGGGGGGGTTTAAATAAAAAAAAACCAATATAAAACCAAAACAAAAACATAAAACAAATCCAAATCAAAACCAAATCCAACTCAAAAACACTCTCAAACTTCCCCTTCATTCACAACAAAAAAATATGGAATTTCCGAAACACTCGATGCCCTTAGACACCGATAGCTCTTCGTCTTCGGACGATGACATTATCGAATGGTTCCCGTTGCTATATAAAGAACTTGAAGGCCCGAGCCGTCCAAAGAAAAAAGCGGTGGTGCGTGATCGTATACATGCCCACGACGTGCTAATGAACGACTATTTTGTGGAGGAGCCGAAATACAATGACGAGACGTATAGGGAACGCTTTCGTTTGCCGAAATCTTTATTCTTAAAGATTATAGCCGACGTCGAAGAAAATGAAGAATGGTTTCAAGAATCTTACGACGCGAGAGGCAAACAAAGTTTTACGGCGCTTCGAAAATGCACATCCGCTATTCGTCAACTAGCGACAGTTAACCCACCCGACCAATTCGATGAATACTTACAAATGTATGAGAGAACTTCACGTGAATGTCTACAATTTTTTTGTAACACGATTATAAAATTGTATGCCAAAGAGTTTCTACGAAAACCAACAAGACACGACATTACACGTCTTTACGCCGCACACGAGGCTAGATGGCATTTTCCAGGGATGCTCGGTAGCATCGATTGTACACATATCGAATAGAGGAATTGTCCACGGGAGTTGCGAGGGGCGTATGTTAGGGGTGATATCAAACGACCGACCATCTCACTAGAAGCGGTTGCGTCAAATGATTTATGGATTTGGCATTCTTATTTTGGTGTTCCCGGCTCAAACAACGACATCACTGTTCTGTACACATCACCGTTGTTTCAGAGCGTAACAGATGGCACTGCACCTTTCTGTCCGTATTTTGTGAACAGGAGATATTACAGACGTGGCTACTATCTCGTCGATGGTATCTACCCTCACTGGTCTGTTTTTGTGCAAGCCTTTTCGTTTCCTGTAGAGACCAATGAAAAGGCGTTCAAGAAGTTGCAAGAATCAGAAAGAAAAGATGTCGAGAGAGCTTTCGGTGTTTTAAATGGTAGATGGTGCATACTTAGTCGACCGGTTCATACAATGAAAAAAGCCACGATCTCTAGTTACGTGTATGCATGCATCATATTACACAATATGTTAATAAAAGAAGATGAAAATGCAATTTCTCCATATTGGGTACCGGATCCTCCGACTCAAGTTCCCGTTCCCGATGATGTCCAATTAAACTTGCGGGATGAAGATATTCACTATCGGTTGAGATGGGATCTAGTTGAGCTTATAGGTTCTTTAGGGTTGGAATTCCCGGATTCAGACGAGGAGTAGACGTTTATTGTAACTTTTAATTTTTTAATTCTAATTTTTAAGTTGAATTATGTTCTAGTAAACTATTGTTTTTATTTTTAAGTTCTATTAAATATTGTTTTAATTTTTTAAGTTACAAAAAAAATAAAAAAATAAAAAATAAAAAATTTCATCACACACCACCACACCACACCTAGTAAAAAACCATCACATGTGATGGATTTGAGGTTAGTGATGTGGCACCATTTGATTGGGTGAGGTGTATGATGAGTGATGCAACCACATCTACCACCCCTCCCCCCTTATAAATGTATGTGGGCGTGAGCTTTATTTATTGAAACGGGATAGACTCAGAAGCCTACATTAGCCTATTAGTTATAAATACTTTTATTTATTATAACAACTAGGTTATTGACCCGTGTACGACACGGGTGGAAAAATATAAATCATTAAACAACAACACTCGAGGAGAAAATAATATGATATATAGCTGTTAATATAACATATTCTAAAAAAAAGATACTTCAACATACGTACAACCAAAAAAACATTGTTTGTATAACTACTATTTACATAATACAAAATTGAAATTGATAATTTCATAAACAAAGGAAATGAATAGATAAAACAACAAAATAATTGACATCAATATGTTTGAATAGTATGGAAAACACTCAATAATTGATATCCATATGAAATGAACAGATAAAACAACTAATAACATAAGTAAAACAGAAATTCATTGATAACCATTTGAAGTTCAAATATGACAAATAAAAAAAAAGTCACCATATCAAATAAAGGACAATAAACTCAAAGACGTCCAAACTCAAAAAACAAAACCAAAAATTAAATCCGTAAATGCATGGAAAACATTAAATTTATTACAAAAAGTCAAAATCCTTCCTGTTTATATCTTTTGCATTCCATCGGTATCTCCTTCACCAGCATTAGCCTCGACAATTTGTTTTTCGTCAACCTTCGTCTTGGTTGCAGACATACCAGTGTCATCATTAACATCGAAAGTGTCATCCAACTTGCGCTTGAGTTTTATATCAACGATAGGATTAGAATTAACCTTTTCATCAAGCGATGCAAGACGATAAAGAATAACATCTTGTGAAATTGAATTAGGAGTAAACTGGTTTGACGAAGACGTACACAATTCCTACATAAAAGTTTAGACTTATGTTTCGAGTGTACACATTTATATACTATGAAATATTATATATAGGGTAACTTGTATACGTATTCAAAAAAAATTTTAATGGCTTACCTTTTCGGTTGACTTCAGCCCATAGGTTGAGCCAATTGTTAAAGAGTGATTGCGTTAAGTTACAGATGAAGTTAAAATTAATTAATTAAATAATAATGTGTTAAAAAAAACATGGATATTATAGATCTTCATAATTTTAGTAATTGAATATGCTAATAATACCTGACCATCACCAAGCTGCTTATCATGGTCATTAAGAACGTCCTCGTCGTCCGTTAACCTGATGACACCGTAAACATCATATGAGTTTCTTATATTGTAGTCACTAACCTCTACAACGAAGGCAAACCTTTTTTCAAATATAATATTGAGTTCTTCCGGAAATGTGTGCATGGGATCAAGCTTCAAAAAAAAACAGTAAGAAATGTTTGTTAACCGCACGTAATCAGAATTCATTAAAGCTATTAAAAAACATTATTAAATGTCTACTGAAAGAATTAAGGTTGTTTTTACTGAAAGAATTGACAATCATGGTGAATTGCCTATAATGTTTTTTAAAAATAAAAGACAAAAGGCAATAAGACAAAAGCAACATATTAAATGCAGGAATGTTTATATTAAAGATTCAAAAGACACAAACGAAACAAAATACAGAAGCAAAATATTAAACTCAACTGTGACATAATTATACCTCAACATTAGTGGTGACATACTCATCTGCACCCTTATTAAACAATTGTCTTGCATCACGATCAAACAAAGTTAGCGATACGACACCGGTCGTATCCTGGACACGAATAGAAATACGGAATCTGAAACATAATCAAGATGATATTCCAAAAGTGTATTAAAACAATGTACAACTTTTATACTATTTTATAAAAAATAGTAGTATAATATATTTTGAATTGTTAAAATATTACCTTGGTCTAGCGGTTACCCCTTGAGAATTACAACTTGCACTCTTACACTCGTAAACTTTGACTCCATCAACAAAAGCCTCAGAAACCTTACGACTACAACGTTTGCAACCGTTGTAGTACCATTCCTTGTTACCTACTATTGCCTTAACGGTATTAATTATGATGACGTTTTTAGCCTACAAAAAAAAAATAAAGGACATTTTTGTGAAAATGATTTTTAAAATGAGTTTTTGTAGATATAAATGCTTATATACCTTCAAAATGCTACAAAGATCACTAATTGAGTAGAATTGATAGTTCTTCAGAAACTCATCATTGACAGTTAAAAGCATACATGAACCAACCGGTTTTGATATTTCGACATGCACTTGAGTTGACATTTCAAGCAACCTATTATTAATTCAAAGTAAATCATAAAGTGTTTAACATAAATAATAATGTTTTTAAAGAAAAAAATTAAATTATAATTTATAGTTATAAGAAGATACCTCTTCTTGTAATCAAGCATTTCATACAAGTAATCATTAATGAACAGCCTTGAAACAACATTACCATATTGTTGACATATACATTTTCTGCCAAAATCATATTTAAATATGTTACTTTTAAATTATTAAGTATAAAGAATTTAATGTTTTAATTGTTGATACCTCCATAATACTTGACTTTTGCGAATTGGAGAACGATAATGAGATACTCCTCATCTGAGTTGTCAGCAACATATTTGGTAAGTTGCTTCAGATAGTCATCCCATAAAGTGAGATAAATCTTATTGTCACTGACCAAAAAAATCATAAGTTAAAACAATTGAATACTTTGATTATACATGATTATTTATTACATTATTAATAATACCTCAAGTCAGCAAAATCCATTGTTCTTCGATTCTGATGTTGTGACTCTCGAAAGAATGAGTTCTTGTTGGTAAAAAACCCGCTGACATGGCCGATTCCATCTGTGATAAAATTCAAAAATAATGAAACATATATTAAACGATACTGTTATATCTAAAATGAGGAACATACAAAATTTATTAAAAACAATTGTATTTGGATAGAATAATACCATCTCATCTTGTAAAATCATCTCTATGGACCAATCCTCCCCCGTCTTATTATTGTCCTTCAAACGCCATAGTCTGAGAATACGAACCTTCAATACACAGTCGTTGTTGGAAACATCCAAATCCTTGAGCATGGTAATGCTTGATTCCATGTTGCTGTGCCTGAAAAAAATAAGATTAAAGCAAAGATGAAAGATTCAACATCTGATATTTATAAATTGAAGAAAATGAAATAACCTTGAGAATGACTCAAATATGAATGTTCAGAATGGAAGACTGAAATGTGAGATTTTCTTTATTCGGTTTGATAGTATTTATAGCATATTCTGTTAGAAAATTTGAATTGTTAGAGTAAAAGGAAATGTGTAAATATAGTAACTTTAGGGATTATATTTAGGGATTTAAAAAAATTAATTTATAATTGATATTAAGTTAATTTGGACGTAATAACCGAATGTAATTATGGGTTATTAATAAGACAATTAAAATAAAAAGTCATAACTCATATAATACGAATTAAATTAAATCCTCTTATAATTCATGTTTACAAAATTGACACATGAAGTTGATTTTAGAATCAGTTATACATTAAAAATTCAATATTTAAGAAATACCATAATTGCCCGAAATACACATAGGAAATATAGGAAACATATCAATATGATCAATATGAATTAATTAAATAAAATGGCCGATTCATGTTTACAAAATTATACAAACTAACTTGAATTTGAATAAAAATTTAAATCAGTTTGAAATTGTTAACTTATAGTAATGATATGATTGAATAAAAATCAATTACTTTTAATGAAATTTGGACAGAGTTACACATAAGTTGAATTTGAATTCAAATTTAAATCACTTTTAAATTGTTAATTTATAGTAATGATATGATTGAATAAAAATCAGTTACCTTGAATGAAATTTGAAAACAGTTAAACATTAAAGAATTTAAAATAGTAAGAAATACCATAATTTATGAGGAATCATATCAATTAACAATTACACATTACATAATTAAAATATAAATAATACCATAATTTTTATTTTTTAAGATTAGACATTAGACATTAAACATTAGAAATTACACATTACACATTACACATAAAATAAAACGTAAAACATTAAACATTAAGCAGAGGAAACATATCGGTTAACATAAAACAATTAACAATTCAAGATAATAACCTAAGAATGTAAACTACTAACCTAGGTTAATAATCTAAAATATAGCTTAAAAAAATTGACATTAAACATTAACCATAGGAAACATATGAATTAAACATTAAACATAGTAACCATCGATTTGAAGATAATAAGTTGACAATGTAAAATACTAACCATCGATGTGAAGATCTGATTACCAATCGTGATGGATCTTCTCAAATCGTTTCACGGATGGATCCAATCAATCGCTATTATCAAATACGGACAGTACGTTTCATCGTGATGGATCTTATGAAATCGTTTCACGGATGGAACCGGACGGAATCATTATTCGATTCATATACAATGATGGCTGATGGAATAGAGGCTTTGGTTGATTAGGTTAAAAGGTATGGTATGAAATAGAGCGTCTATTGAAGCGAAGATGAAAGAAAAGTAAACTGAAATTTTTGTTTCTGGTTAATGGTTAAGTATGGTATGTAATTAAGTAATTTAATTATTATTATTTTGATTTATTTAATTCTTTAGAAAAATAGAGAAGTGGGTGTTATATTTAGAAAAAAATGAAATTTGTTTTAATAGTATAGTAGAATTACAATAAACTGATTAAGTGACTCGTTCAATAGTCTTCAGTTATATATGAAATTAGTAATAATCTTGTTTAAATGAGTTATATATACTTGTATGGAATCTCATCGATCTCTGTATGTGCTAGATATGTGCATGGAATGGAGGGGTATGGTAGAACAACTTTTATATTATTTAAAAGGTAAATATCATATAAAAAAAACTTAGCCTTTTATATTTTTTTAATGAGTTTTTAATAATATTTTACACGATAAAGTCCTCATACAAGT
Organism: Bidens hawaiensis; assembly: GCF_021521415.1. Taxonomy (NCBI): domain Eukaryota; kingdom Viridiplantae; phylum Streptophyta; class Magnoliopsida; order Asterales; family Asteraceae; genus Bidens; species Bidens hawaiensis. The sequence goes on along the minus strand of NW_027495280.1, from coordinate 52,893 downwards.
TAATAAATTTGAATTAAATTATGAAAGAAAAATGTTTATAATAGCAAACCAATACATTATGTTGTTTTCGTTACATGTTTATTTTTTGTTATTCGGTGACTTTTTTTTATCCTATTATTAAACAGTTTTGTTATACGATTTCAAGTTGTTTTCATAATCCCATCTCGTCCACGTAGGTTCATTTATATAAACTCATTGTTGATATAAACTTAACAACCTACTTATAGAAATTTACACACGTTTCCTTGCAAGACTTAAGTTAATTTGTATAATTCCATTTAGGCAAGAGGGGCGTACTCGGTAAAACTCCAACACCCCTTTAGTCATTTAAGTCCACTTTTAGGTACCTAAAATCAGTGGCGGATCCAGAAAATTTTCTCATAGGGGTCAGAAAACGTTTTAGTCGGTATTCAGTTGACCATCGCTACATAATTATTTTCCGATCCAGTTCGACCGATCGTGTCAAGTAATCGGTATATATAATTTTTGGTCTGGTTTGGCCCCTCCAATCGGCTAGAATCGGGCTGCCTCGATTAATATAGAAAAAAGATAATCAAACAAAAAAAAAACGTGAAACTTCATTAGAAATGCATAAATAATATACCATATGTCTAAAATTGTTCTTTACGGGGTTTCATTTTTTAAAACTTAACAAAAACATTATATAGTACGCATGTCTTTTTATTTCAATAAAACACATATAACTATCGTTTAAATTCTCATCATCCATTTGATTACACAAATCAGACTTCATGTAAAAGTAATTTCAAATTTGCGGTTGCGATGGGTAATACGAGAGCTAGCCTCAATAAGCGATAAACCAATACAAATGAAGTTGGTGAGCTAACGTATGTAGAAAGTCGAAACATTTTCTTTGAAGATTAAAACTCTTATAACCCGTTGAACTCACGTAACAAATTACTTGCCATGATAACCTTTTTTAAAAAGTTAAATGTATGGGTTGAGAGTTTGGGCTTGGACTTAAAAGTTATGAATAGATTGATTGGACATTTGGTCTTAAATTTGTTTCATTTAAACTCAATTTTAGTTATTTATATATATTTACATAATTATAAATGTAAATTTGGAAATTTATATTTTATTATGGCCGGTGTTGAAATTTCATGGGGTCGTTCTCGAATTTTCACAGGGTCTTTTGTCGTTCTTGAAATTCCACAGGGGTTGGTGTCAAAATTTCACAGGGGTCGGTCAAAATTCAACACATATATACCACTAAAAAAAATTTCTCACAGGGGTCGGCCGACCCCCCTACTCAAAGCATAGCTACGCCCCTGCCCAAAATAGTGGACAAGTACCCGATCAATTTGAGGAGAATATAGCATTTGTTTAAATGAAAAAAAATAAAATAGGGTAGTTGAGTGGAGTTTTAAGTGGTTTTAGGGTAGTATATGATATAAGTGTAGGGTCGGCCATAAGGTGTGGCAGGGTGGTCGACGGCAACAGTCCTGACACTCCGTTAGGCCCGAATTTTTTCTTTATTAAAAAAGAATTATATGTATTTTTATTAAAACAACATTATTTAGTGTTTAAACTGAACTACATAACCACTAGCTTGGTTTAGTGGCAGAGGACATTACTCCCAACCAAAAGGTTATGAGTTATACTCTCATTTGAGGCACGTTTAATCTTATTTTTATACAAAATTTTTTACACAAGCCAATTATAAACAATTAAGTTCATATAAAAATTAAATTGTTTAAACTCAACAAAATACTTCTTTTACTTGAGACCCAAAAATATTTTCGTCTTCGGCCCAAAAATTTTTTTCTTTCTCAAAGCCGGTCTTGTATAACTAACATGAAATCATATAATTGATTAGTATTACGGTACCTTGAGTGATCTCCTGGCCTCTTGCTCTTACCCACATGCAAACATTTAATAACTCCAAGATAATCACATAAAACATTTAATAACTACTTTTACACCCGTATTCATAATCCCAACATCATTCCCATTCCCCATAACATGATATCCCCCACATACACATAGTCATAAGGGGGGAGGGGATGGTTTATTGTGATGGTATTTTCATCACTTTGACCACTCAATGGCATGGTGCCACCTCATCCCAACAAAATCCATCAGTGATGGAATTTAGTGGGGGTGGTGGTGTGATGGATTTCAAGGATCCCAACCAAATCCAACGCTAACTTTTCAAGGATTTCAAGCGTTGTCACCACCACGCTAATGACCCCATCATGCGTGATGGGGGGATCGGCGGCGGTGTTCCACGCTTGGTGAAAGCCCCATCACACACCACCCCGTCCCCCTAATAGTTACACATGATTATCCATTACGTGCACTCAATACATTCATAAGAACCATGTTGCATTACTTCCCAACCACTGTCGTTTATCCTTCACCATAAAACCCATCATCACATACATAAATATAATTACATAAAATCCTATCAACATCCGTGTCATGCTTCACGTATCATTCTTCCCATACACATAGCGCATAGTTATATCATAATTTATGTGTTCAGGCCCTGTTATGAACCATATTCGTTTCTCATGGGCCAAACTTAGCAGCCCATTACGAAAGTGAAGAGCTACACCGGACTTGGCCCAACTAAAGCCCAAAGAAGTAGAGCCCAGCCCAAGAAGGCCCAGAGCACTCCAAGACAAGTGCTTGGGTCAACGATTGAGGGGTCTCTATTAAACTGAGCATCGCAGAAGGCTGAGGATGACGCACTCCTGAAGAAAGAGAAGCGTCCAGCGGATAATAGAGAGAACCCTGTAGAAGTCAGTAGGAGATGGAAAAACCGGTGGATAATAGGGAGAGCTTCAAGACCAACAGTCTAGGGAAAAGATTTCCCATAATTCTATAAATGTAAACACTTGATTGTAACAAAAGGCATGTTTAAAAGACAGAAAAAGAACATATATTCTTCCCCTCATTCTTTCGGTCATTTCTAACTAGAATCCTTCCAGAAAGCCTCACACGTTCACATGAACACACCATAACTCTATCAATCTAACCATAGTGTCACTTGAGGTTTCTACATTGGCGCCATCCGTGGGACCTTTGTAACTAAGAGGTCTCACACTACGGTTTTAGAAGAGATAACCGGCCAAAATCCAGAAAAAACGCATTTAGTGCTCCAGTCCGCCGCCGGAAATGGGAGTGAGTCGGTCGTGACCGTGGTTAGCGAAGAAACAAACTTGCAAAACACACGGGAGACTGACGGACCGGTGATAATCGAAGACGAGACGGAGAAGGAAAACCAAATAAAAGAAGCTGAAAAAGACCAGGTGCCCGAAGGAAGATGGGAGATAACCCCGGAGTTCATACGGACTCACAGGGACGCGCTTAAAACCTGATTGGACGAGCATGAGAAACAGGAGAAGCTCATGGAGGTCAAGACACGCCTATCGTTTGAAACCCCAAAATCCAGGGAAGAAGAAGAACCAGAGGTCCAGAAAGGGTTACGAATAAAGATCCAGGCGTCCTTCTAGAATCCCTAGTCACCCTCCTCTCTTCGGTCAAAAGCAAAGAGAAGGAAAATTCCACACCTGACACTTTGGACACTCCATACCGTCCGTTAGACACCTCAGACGTGTCGAAGTTTACCAAGCGGATAACTGAAGTCACCCTGCCTCCCAAGTTGCATTACCCCTCTACGGTGGACAAATATGACGGAGCACAAGACCCAGAAGACCACCTTCACGCTTTTCGAGGAGAAGCTATGGTCAGTGGATGGTCCATGCCTTCCTGGTTCCTGATGTTCCCCCAGACCCTGACGGGAGGAGCACGAGTGTGGTTCGACAGTTTGGAACCGGGAAGCATAGACAACTACGAGGAATTAAGGGGAAAGTTCTTGCGGAATTTCAGTCAGCAGAGAAAGGCCATGAAGAATCCCAACGAAATCTTACACATCCGAAGGAGAGATGAGGAAAAAGTGGAACAATTAATGGACCGGTACGTGGCGGAAAGCATGAATATCAAGGGTGTCTTAGAAGTCATGAAAATCAGCGGGTTCATAAACGGGGGTGAGGTTCTCCCAGCTAAAAGAAAATCTAGGGGAGGATTTCCCAACCACCTTCGACCAGGTGATGGATCGAGTGTGAGCCTTTGTTAGAGGAAAAGATACGGAGTCAAAGCTGTGGGAGTAGGAAACAAAGAAGGGGACCCCCAAACCACTAGGGGGAGGAATGTTGGGAACTTTAGCCTAGGCCAGGTGCGAGTGCCATTTGACAAGGCCTGTTTCACACCTTATCGAACTCCTGGGAGTTGCGTCGGTTACATGCCCTCAGCGACGTATCACCATCTACGATTACCCAGTATACGACCTGGGGGGGGATTACAGACCTCCCAACGGGGAGAAACTGACCCCCGGAGGGGAAGACGTGTTAGTGGCGGACAAAGCCAAGTACCACACCAAAATGCCTAGCCCATTCAAACAGGCATACAAACCCAACCCCACAGGATACTGCAATTACCACAAGAGTTTTGGCCATGCTACTGAGGATTGTGTCCAACTGAAAAAATTATGTGAGGCGACCTTGAAATCCGGGCAGTTAACCCTCCCAACTAGAGGATCTCCCTCCAAAGTATAAGAAGAGGATGAAGACAGACACTTCGTGGATATGATACGAAGAAGAGATGAAGAGGAGAGAGACCCCGGGAGAGCCTCGAAAGCAGGAAGAATGGAATTCCTCACTGCCAGCACATCGTGGATGAAAGTAGAGGTACATTTCCCCGGTGTAACCGAAGAAGAAGCCAGGGAGATGCCCCTAAAAATATGGACACCGGGTCGCCTGGGTACACGTTGATGGAGGTAGCGGGGTAGAAGTGATGTACGAACACTGTTTCCTGAGACTACAAAGAGAAATCCGAAGCAAACTAGAAGAAGATATATGCCCATTGATGGGATTCTCAGGGGAGGTGGTGGAGCCATTAGGATCTCTTACCCTACAGTTCACTCTCCGGGACGGGGAAAAGGCTCGGACGGTATACCTTCGTTTCTCCGTAGATCGGGCACCATCAAAGTATAACATCATCCTAGGCAGACCAGGCATGAAGGCGCTCAAGGCGGTCCCATCTACAGTGCATGGGTACATGAAATTCCATACTCCCAAACGAGTAGCCACTATCCAATTGTCCACCGAAATAGTATCCAACATCGGCGGAGGAACCAAAGAGAAGAAGGGAGTAGAAGAGTGGGTGCTCATTGGGGAACACCCAGATGAGACGGTAAGGATCGGGTCGCAACTCTTCGATAAAGGGAAAGCGGGTTTGAAGAAGGTACTGTTGTGTAACGCTGATGTGTTTGTTTGAAAGCATGAGGATATGACCGGGGTTCCACGAAACCAGGTACAGCATACCGTCGATGAGTTCCACTGGATGGAACCCGTCAAGTAGAAAAGGAGGAGTCTAGGGTTGCAGAAAAGCCGGGCGGTACAAGAAGAGACAGCAAAACTAGTGCAGGCAGGGATTGTACGAGCAGTCAAGTACTCCGGTGGATATCAAACCCAGTAATGATCGCTAAATCGGACAACAGTTGGCGCATGTGTATTGACTTTAAAGACCTGAACAAAGCTCGTCCGAAAGACTCGAATCCTCTCCCGGAAATCGAGAAGAAGATAGAGTCTCTCGCCCAGTACCTTCTGGAATCCCTAGTCACCCTCCTCTCTTCGGTCAAAAGCAAAGAGAAGGAAAATTCCACACCTGACACTTTGGACACTCCATACCGTCCGTCATACACCTCAGACGTGTCGAAGTTTACCAGGCGGATAGCTGAAGTCACCCTGCCTCCCAAGTTGCGTTACCCCTCTACGGTGGACAAATATGACGGAACACAAGACCCAGAAGACCACCTTCACGCTTTTCGAGGAGCAGCTATGGTCAGTGGATGGTCCATGCCTGCCTGGTGCCTGATGTTCCCCTAGACCCTGACGGGAGGAGCACGAGTGTGGTTCGACAGTTTGGAACCAGGAAGCATAAACATCTACGAGGAATTGAGGGTAAAGTTCTTGCGGAATTTCAGTCAGCAGAGAAAGGCCATGAAGAATCCCAACGAAATCTTACACATCCGAATGAGAGATGAGGAAAAAGTGGAACAATTTTTGGACCGGTACGTGGCAGAAAGCATGAACATCAAGGGTGTCTCAGAAGTCATGAAAATCAGCGGGTTAATAAACGGGGTGAGGTTCTCCCAGCTAACAGAAAATCTAGGGGAGGATTTCCCAACCACCTTCGACCAGGTGATGGATCGAGTGTGAGCCTTTGTTAGAGGAAAAGAAACGGGGTCAAAGCTGCGGGAGTGGGAAACAAAGAAGGGGACCCCCAAACCACTAGGGGGAGGAATGTTGGGAACTTTAGCCCAGGCAAGGTGCGAGTGCCGTTTGACAAGGCCCGTTTCACACCTTATCGACCACCTGGGAGTCACAACGGTTACATGCCCTCAGCGACGTATCACCATCTACGATTCCCTAGTGTACGACCTGGGGGGGGGGGGTACAGACCTCCCTACGGAGAGAAACTGACCCCCGGAGGGGACGACGTGTTAGTGGCAGACAAAGCCAAGTACCACACCAAAATGCCTAGCACATTTAAACAGGCATACAAACCCAACCCCATAGGATACTGCAATTACCACAAGAGTGTTGGCCATGCTATTAAGAATTGTGTCCAACTGAAAAAATTATGTGAGGCGACCTTGAAATCCGGGCAGTTAACCCTCCCAACTAGAGGATCTCCCTCCAAAGTATAAGAAGAGGATGAAGACAGACACTTCGTGGATATGATACGAAGAAGACATGATGAGGAGAGAGACCCCGGGAGAGCCTCGAAAGCAGGAAGAATGGAATTACTCGCTGCCAGCACAGCGTGGATGAAAGAAGAGGTACATTTCCCTGGCGTAACCGAAGAAGAAGCCAGGGAGATGCCCCTAAACATATCGGCCAGTGTGGCGGGACACCGAGTCACCCGGGTACACATTAATGGTGGTAGAGGGGTAGAAGTGATGTATGAACACTGTTCCTTGAGACTACAAAGGGAAATCCGAAGCAAACTAGAAGAAGATATATGCCCATTGATGGGATTCTCAAGGGAGGTGGAGGAGCCATTAGGATCTCTTACCCTCCCGTTCACTCTCCGGGACGGGGAAAAGGCTCGGACGATATACCTTCGTTTCTCCGTAGTTCGGGCACCATCAAAGTATAACATCATCCTAGGCAGACCAGGCATGAAAGCGCTCAAGGCGGTCCCATCTACAGTGCATGGGTACATGAAATTCCATACTCCCAAAGGAGTATCCACTGTCCGATCGTCCACCGAAATAGTATCCAACATCGGTGGAGGAACCAAAGGGAAGAAGGGAGTAGAAGAGTGGGTGCTCAATGGGGGACACCCAGATCAGATGGTAAGGATCGGGTCGCAACTCTCCAATAAAGGGAAAGCGGGTCTGAAGGAGGCATAACGCTGATGTGTTTGCTTAGAATCATGAGGATATGACCGGGGTTCCACGAAACTAGGTACATCATACCCTCGACGAGTTCCACTGGATGGAACCCGTCAAGTAGAAATGGAGGAGTCTAGGGTTGTAGAAAAGCCGTGCTGTACAAGAAGAGACAACAAAACTAGTGCAGGCAGGGATTGTACGAGCAGTCAAGTACCCCCCGTGGATATCAAACCCAGTAATGATCGCCAAATCAGACAACAGTTGGCGCATGTGTATCGACTTTATAGACCTGAACAAAGCTCGTCCGAAAGACTCGAAGCCTCTCCCGGAAATCGAGAAGAAGATAGAGTCTCTCGCCCAGTACCTGCTATGATGTTTCTTGGACGCGTACAAAGGATATCATCAAATTCAAATGAATCCTAACGACGAGGAAAAAACGGCATTCTACACCAACGAGGGAACCTTCTGCTATACCAAGATGCCTTTTGGCTTAAAGAATGCCGGGGCCACGTACCAACGGTTCATGGACCGCTTGTGTGATCAACAAAAAGAGGGAAACGTGGAGATCTACGTAGACGATCTGGTCATCAAGAGTACGGACGAAGAGAGGATGTTCGATGTTATCCGGGAGACTTTCAACACCCTCCGGCGGGCTAATATGAAACTCATCCCCGGCAAGTGTTCATTTGGGGTCGAGGAGGGAAAATTTCTTGGAGTCCTAATCACCAAAGACGGGTTTCGAGCGAACCTAGAAAAGATAGAAGCCTTAATACAGATGGAACCACCAAGGAGCGTCAAGGAGGTGTAGAGACTAAACGGGAGCCTGGTCGCTATCAATCGATTCATCTCAAAGATAGCGGACAGAACACTCCCGTTAATGGCCATTTTGAGAAGATGCATGAAGAAGAACAAATTCTGCCGGGACACGGAGGCGGACGAGGCTTTCCGAGAATTAAAGTTACATATTTGTGAGCTTCCCATTATCACGTCACCACGGCCGGGGGAGACGTTGATTCTTTACCTGTCGTGTATAGATAAAACGATCAGTTCCGTACTCATGGTCGAAATAAAGGAGGCTCAGATACCCGTATATTTCGTTAGTCAGACACTGAAGGGTCCAGAGGAAAGGTATTCTCTAATTGAGAAACTGATACTGTCTTTGATCTACATGGCGAGAAAGTTGAGGCGGTACTTCCAAGGCCATGAAATCTGAGTTCTAACCGATAAGCCTCTCCAGCGGATATTAATGAAACCCGAGATATCGGGGAGGTTAGCCAAATGGGCCATAGAACTGGGGGACTACACCATTGAATACAAACCGCGGGCAGCCTTCAAGGGTCAAGTGATAGCCTATTTCCTCATGTAACATCCTGATTTTTGATAAGAATAATAAAATAAGTTTCGTTATTTAACAGTGTGTCGTTTATCGGTTTAGATAAATAAAATATGAGTTGGGCTTGTGTTGGTTAAATGGATATGAGTTATGGACTTGGGTTAAAGGAAAGAAGAAAAGACCATGGGCTCAAGCCCAAGACCCAAAATATATTAACAATAATCACCATTTAATCCTTCATTTCACATATTCCATACACCATCCAAAACACACACTTAAGCTCTCTCTCTAGTTCTCTCCTTATTTTAGCCGAAACCAAGAAGGAAACCGAGCACCGACCCGAGGTAATGATAGTATGATATTGTATGGACCTAAATCCGTTAGATTTAGTCGCGAAACGACGAGCCGACACCTATAAACCGTTGAAGTCATGTTATCCGGGTGGAATCGGGTATGAACCGAGCAAAAGATGAGCCTAGGGGTCACCCTAGCTCAGACTTGGAACGAACAGGACGAAAAACGGTGGAAAACAAGCGAAATCTCGCTTTTTCGGCGAGATCCCAGTTTTCCGGCGACGGTGGCGCCGGAAAGTAGGTACGAGGTTAAGGGTAATGTCAGAGAATGTTCTGACATTTTCTGACCTAACCTTAATTCGTTAACGGGACACTAACGAACTAACCTTAATTCGTTATGCCATTCGTTATTGAGAACTGACGAACGAGCTCCAATTCGTTAAGCAGTTTGTTATTGGGAATGAGGAATAACCCTCATTCGTGAAAAGGTTCATTCGTTATATAAGGTTCATTCGTTACAAGGACTAGTTCGTTATAAAGGTTCAATTCGTTATAAAGTCCAATTCGTTATAGGGCTCAGTTCGCTATGAAGGTCAATTCGTTATAAAGTAATGAATTAGCCAATTCATTATGAGAGACAAAAGTAACGAATGAACTCCAATTCGTTAAAGACTGGATAATGAACTGAAGTTTAATAAAAATGACAGAATGGTCTCTGGACTTAGAAAAGAATGATTTAATTACAAAGAAGCCCTCGACCCCAGCCAGGGGATCTGCCCCTTGGACCCTACTAGGGGCTGCCGCCCCTAAAACCCTGCTGCCAGGGGCTCTGCCCCGGACCCCTGTTCGTTGAGGGTAATAATTAAACTAGAAACGCATTATGGGTAGTGATAGTTAAATTGATACGTGTAATTGTTATACAGTTAGTCGTGCACAACTCAAGAAAGGAATAACCATAAACGGGGAACGTAACCGCATTCAGGTGAGTTTCTAGCCCCATTCCTTGTTATGTTTTTGGGGCTGTGTGGCATACTTGATGTGATAGTTAATACACTTACCTTAAATGGTAAGTGTATGCCATGTATGATTTGTATGTTATTTATGTATATCTTGGATGTGAATGAAAGCTTGTCGGTGCGTGAATAATCTTCGGATATTGCATGCACTGCTAGGTGATGGTTTGATGATATGATTGTATATATGATGGATGAATGATGTATGTACGTATGAAACTTACAATTTTATATATGGAAAGGTATGGTATGATAGTAGGAAAGAAAGGGAGACCGAACCCTAATAATATCTGAGGATGGAGGGTACCGGACCCTAATAATATCCGAGGATGGAGAGCACTGGACCCTAATAATATCCGAGGAAAAAGGGAGACCGGACCCTAATAATATCCGAGGATGGAGGGTACCGGACCCTAATAATATCCGAGGTATGTAGGGCGAATTGCTCTTTATAATGGTTAGTTATGAATGTATATGAAAGAATGATGCACATGTTAAGTATGTAAAGCGTACGTTCGGGCACGTATATGTGTATGTGAAGTAAGTTATCTGATTAACTAGAAATCACTCAGCGTAGCTGACTTTTAGTATGCACGCAGGTGAATGGATTGCAACAGCTAGCTTGAAGGAGACACATGGCAGGATTGGAAGAGACTGGCTTCTGAAGATCTGTTATGATGTTTGATATTTTATGTTATGTTATGTTTTAAAAAGACAAGTTATGAACGTTTGTAACGAATGGTTGACTTTTAATATTATTCCGCAAAAGTTTTAATTAACTCTGATATTTAGAACAATGTTTATGGGTAATTCCAACGTCAAAAGTGAGGCACCAGTAACGGGGCCTTACACCTCATCGAGGCCTCATTACCCGAGAGCGGGGGAACCCCACCTCTGGAAGAGCATCGCGAGAACACCAAAGTCCAAATTTCAGAGAACTCGGAAGAGCCTGTTTCGGACCTCTACACCGATGGAGCCTCCAATGAGGACGGAAGCGGGGCATGCCTAATTCTCATTAGCCCCGAGGGGATAGAACTGACATATGCTATGCGATTAAATTTCCCCAGCACTAACAATAAAGCAGAATACGAGACTCTGTTAGCCGGACTTAGAGTGGCAAAAAAGATTCCAGTGCGACGCATCAGAGCCCACGTAGATTCATTGCTAGTTGCCAATCAGGTTAGTGGGGATTACGAGGCAAAAGACCACAAGATGATAGAATATTTGAAAAAGACAAGAGAGTTGTTGCAGAGTTTCAAAAAGGCAAAAGTTGTACACATCTCCTGGGGGCAGAACAAGAAGGCGGACGCGTTGAGTAAACTAGCGTCAGTTGCCTTTGATCATTTGGCAAAGAACGTCAAAGTAGAGACTATCAAACAACCATCTATACTAGAAGACGTGGCCGCAAGTATAGAAACAACTGGGCCCTGCTGGATAACTCCCATTCTCCGATACTTACAGGAGGGGATAGTGCCTGAAGACAAGCAAGAAGCCCGCAGGCTAAGAATTAGAGCGCTCTAGTACGAGGTCATCGATGGAACTCTCTACAGGAGATCCTATCTGGGCCCCTCGCTGAAATGCATTGATTACGTGGAGGCCGAGTAAGTCATCCAGGACATCCATGAGGGTATATGAGGGATGCATATGGGAGCTAAAATGGTTGCAGACCGCGCCATGAGAGCTGGATATTATTGGCTGACCATGTTCTTAAGTGCCCTAAGGGAAATACGGAAGTGTGATAGTTGTCATATTTACGCCCCGGTAACCAGAAAGCCCAAACTCAATCGCGTACCGGTCAGCTCTTCCTGGCCTTTCCAGAAGTGGGGCATTGATCTAGTGGGTCCTTTTCCGAAGGGATCAATGAAGGCTAAGTTCCTTGTGGTGGCCATTGACTACTTCACCAAGTGGGTAGAAGCCAAACCTCTCGTCACGATCACATGGCAACAGATCAAGAGGTTTGCGTGGGAGAACATTGTCTGTCGTTTTGGGCTAGCTCACACCATTGTAAGCGATAACGGGAAGCAGTTTGCCGGGGGAGTCTTTCGGGAATGGTGTGAACAGCTGCGAATCAAGCAGGTCTTTACGTCAGTAGCACACCCCCAGGCGAATGGGCAAGTGGAAAGAGCGAACCGAAGCATAGTTGAAGGCATTACCAGCAGTCTAGGAAGAGGACGAAGTTCATGGGTCTAGGATTTTCCGCATGTCTTGTGGGCTCACCGAACCATGCCCAAGGTCAACCATGGGGAAACACCTTTTAGCCTGACCTACAGTACCGAAGCAATGATACCCGTGGAGATAAACGTTCCTACAAACAGGATGCGGTTATCTGAGATGGAAAATGAAAATGACCTCAGGTTGAATCTAAATTTCGCTGAGGAAATAAGGGAATCAGCGGCGCGACGAGAAGTTGAATATAAGAAAACGATGGAGAAGTATTACAACTCAAGGGTAAGATAAGTCAAATTCAAGGTTGGAGACCTGGTACTACGGGAAAATAAGCAAGTAGGAAAGAGAGCCAAGGAAAATTGGGGCCTCTATGGGAAGAACCTTATCAAGTCATCTAGGCCGGAGTCAAGGGAGCCTATAAGCTGGCGTACCATACGGGAGAAGAAGTGCCCCGTACCTAGAACGCAATGCAGCTAAGGAAATACTACGCCTAAAACCCCGCCGAGGGGAAAACAAAGGGGGGATAACGTGTGGATCCATCTCTTGATATTTTGTGACAATTGGCCATGTGTTACCTAGAAAGGCCTCTATAACTCAATAATCACCTATCCGGGAGGAAATCCGTATAGCGGGTCGTTGATAACCTTCTTTTTGTAATCATTTCATGTAATGTGACCCAGTTTTAATGACTTGAAATTTATAGTTCAAAACGTTTATGATGCCTTCTCCGAGAGGGTAATTCCATGAAAATTAGAGCGTCGGTCTCAGAGACAACGACCAACTAAACTTGCAATACTCTTCCGTCATAAAGGACAGGAGGAAGGCCTCGCCGTTAGGCTACATGTTTAACCAAAAATACGATCAAACAAGGTCAGGCGACTTCAAAGTACCGCGACCAATACACAAACCGACTTAGACACAAAGCTACTAAGCAGTTTTAATAATAAAGTTTGGTCCCCTAAGGGGAAAAAGCGATTACATAAAGATTACGGGCCGTCGAAGGGCAAACAGTACGATTATCCTTGCAAACCACGTCAAACACAAAAGAAAGTTATTAAAAGTCACAACCACCTAGATGCATCATCAGCCACCAATCAGGAGTGGGGAGTGGGAGGATCATCTACTGAGGACATAGCCTGGATCTCGCTTACCGGCCCACCAGGGGTAGTGGAAAGCTGCTCCAGGAACGGGGGCTCGTAAGCATTGTAGGCAACGAAAGCTGCCTCGGCCTCGGTTTCAGCAGTCTCGGAGTAGGTAGGAACCTCAACAAAGGGGACTCCCTTAGCCTGATAATCATAGCCGGCCCTCAGGCCATGTTGATACCTCGATGCAAAAACTGCCCTATTCATAGCATCCCGAGCCTGACAAGTGTCACGACAAGACCTAGCCCACCAATATACCAACTTGAACCCTTCAGTCACCATCCAAGCCCGGTCGGCTTTGAGACTATCACGTTCCTGTTCCAGCTTGTCACACTTCTCAACAAAATCCCCTATCAACCTATCCTTGTGAACCCGGATTGCTTCAATCTCACACTTCAACCTCTCATGCTCTTCACACACCCGTTTAAAATTAGCTTCCAACTATCAATAAGGATATTAACAGTCAAACAAATCGCAAAAACAGAAGGAAAGAAATAAAATGAGAGGAAATACGTACCTATAAAGTCTTCTCTCGGTCAACCTGCGCCTCGACACATCGAGCCTCGAGGATGACCATATGTTGATGTGCCACGGAAAGTTCCGTTGTCAATCGAGCAGCCTCATCTTGAGCTTTATTCAAACTGACTTCCAATCCAGGCAGCCCCATATATTTCTCCTCAGCTAGCAGGACTTGTTGCCTCAAGCGTTGGATTTTCTCTTCGTTTTTCTTGTTCGCCTACTCAAGCTTGTTGATCTCTTTTTGATGCTCATGCTGTACCTGGTCGGCGTCAATCACAGGTTGACGTGTGGCAGCATCCAAAGCTAATGTTCAATAAAGCTGTGTACCAAAGTCATTGACCAAACGATTCTTTCTCAGGGCACGAATGTGAGCAGATTCAACCGGAGGGATGCCCTCAGTGTGAAAGTTGTGTGCCTGCTCAGGTTTCATGACGGATGACTCAGCGTTCAAGCTCCACTTGGGGACAAACAAGTTTACTTTAGTTGATTGGTTAGCGTTAGGAGGAGGTAAATTCTTGAAGAGAGGGAGTGGATCCTTCAGACCGCTTGCCTTGAGGATCGATCCGGGCAGAACCAGACTCTATACCTTCATGTCCTTCAGCAGGAGTAACCACCGGGAACTTGAACTCCGCATCCAGATCAAGAAACTCTGCAAAATAAGCCACCGGACGGGACGAAGACGATTCGCCCATATAGGGACGTTTGGAACTCCTCAAACGGGTTTTCATTGAGACATTAAAAACATCTGACAAGAGTTTTTTTACGTTTGGGAGTATCTTCCATACCGAGGAGTGGGTCTGGAAGAGACCGGTCTAAAGAAGTCGATCTAGTCTCCGAGCTAACCATTGATGTAATAGGAAGATGTACAAATTCAGCAGCCTTCAAAGAACCTTTCAGTAAAGCTTACTTCAAGCTCATCTTTGCATGAAGAAAGAAAACAAGGTTATAAAAATCAAAGAAAACAATCAAATAGTTATAAAGTAAGAAAAACGAGAGGCTGGGAACCTCGATTGCCCTCGAATATGGCTGGCCTGGTAGAAGAATCCGACCATATCTGGCTCAGCCCGACCATGTACAACAAGGGTTCGGGGTGATGACCGTCGTTTGAGTCAATCAAAAACCTAATTATTCTAAATAGTTAGAGCAAGTAGGGTATCGTATCACAAGGAGTATGTGGTTAATGCAATTCGTGTAACAGATTTAATATTATGAAGTAACAAGTTTTAGTGCTGATCACACAAGCAATAGTTTGAATTAAAAGAACTAAGCAACGAACAAGTAAACGAGTAATAAACAGTTAACAAAGCAAACCACACCCGGGAATTCAAGTAAGCAACCAAACAGTATCTCATGCAACCTAACATATTTATTATAAAAACTGATCAACCAGACAAAACCTTAGACGTCAACAATTACTTTACACACGGCACTGGTTATCAAACAGTCATAGCCAGTGTGAATCAGTTAAGGGTAATTGTACATTTTATCGTATTAAATCTAACCAAACAGTTATATGACTAATTATCTAGCAACTGGTAACAGATCGTTCAGACCAACGTAAACCTAAACCGACCGAGCACGCAGAGATACTAAACATCAATAATCATATATCAATCTTCAATAATCAAAACATAAGTATTCTTAATCACATGAGAAAAACTATAAATGGTTACAAACTATACATCCCGGGTGCGATTCTAGGAGATTATCCGAGCCGAGACATCATCAAATCTTCGATACGAATGATATGGATCATAGATATGATCTTGACATGAGCTAGGACAGTGGAAATCGCCTCTTGGAGCTGCTGGAATCGCCTATCGTTCCTCAAAACGGAGTTAGGGTTCTTCCGAATGAAAAATAACATATAAGCCTAAAATTCCCGCTTCAAAGGTCAATCGCGTACCGCGATTGACCAAAAAGTCAAACGATAATTTACTACCCATCGCGGTACGCGATGGGTACTTCAGCAGGCCCATCGCGGAACCATGTTACAACAATCTTCATTCCCTTCATTGTTTTGCGTTCTGAACATCTCGGGTCTTCATTCCGTGTCACAACAGGTCCATAATGAGTAATTTAACGCCTGTGACCTGAAATCTAATAATGCACGTATGAAGTATCGATAGTTCTAGAATAAACAGTTAAAACTAAATAATAAACGAACTAAAACATATACAAATTAACCGACCATCACATCCCCACACTTATCTTTTGCTTGCCGTCAAGCAAAACTCTAAAGCAAACATCTACCTCCATCATAGGTATGTAGATTATCACCATTAATACTAGTAAGGTTTATGGTCATACCCAGTTTCCCAGACTGACACTGTTTTTTAGATTGACATCTCACAAATACAATTAAATGCTATAATAAAAACAATAGAGCCGCCCAGACAGGTGTACTTTGTTTCCGGTTAAGGCACACATGCTCATACCACTCGTAATATAACATCTCTCCTCTCGGTTTAATATATGGACTAGCAAAAGATGTGCCAGTATCACTCAGCTCTCAATATCACTCATAAGTACATATTAATCCATCAAGCTGCTTTGGCACAAATGCAAATCAAGAGGTCTTTAAAAGGGTTTTAACGGGGCCAGGTGTAAGGGTATGGAAGGGAAATATTTAAGTAGCTCAACCGACCCGACCCGGCTTATTACAAAACATCTAAATAAACGAAACAACTGTACAACTAACTGACTGATTATATACATCTAAATAAGCAACTATTAACATACTGATTTCACATTTTTTTTTCATTTTTATTTAACATAAACGAACTTCAACGAACGAACTACAGAATACATAACTGAATATAAACAGACATTTTTTAAGCATAATAACGTGATGCTTAACAATGAGATAAATACAAATACAAAACAAAAACAAATACAGTTACATATACAAATAAACCTATTAAGCCGGATCGTCTCGTAACATAATGTCGGGGTTAAACAAAGAAAAATAAGTCCAAGAAATGTTTTCTAAGGGACCCAACCCCCCACCCCTCACATTAACCTCACCTCATATGTGTAATAATGAGGCCCCAACCCCCCAATACTCACACTCACGCTCATCCAGACGAGGCTTAACCTAGTTGCCTCTTTCACTTTTGCATTTTGCCAACTGTGATCCTGAAATCCATGAACATCAGTGAAAGCACTCAAATGACATGTGTGTACTATATATTATATGTGTATTATATATATTTGGGTCAACTCACACACGTACCGGAGGAATAGGGCTGACGATATAAACATGTGTACCTGTCCTCATGACTCGTTATTCCCGCCTAAATGACCCCATTTTCAACTTCTCGTAATAAAAAAAAATTTGAGTAAGACTAATGAGACGCTGAAAAACCAACCATGACCAGAAACCTATTACTTGGCATTAATGGCAATAATTAACAGTTAACAACTTTGGTTTCTAAACACTCTTCGAGGTACTATCGGGCTAAAATTTTTCAAATTTCCCCCATCCCCACACCTGAGGTTTAAATTGTCCTTAATGTAAGATTAATGAACATTTGAGGGACGCGGTTGAAATTGACTTTTGACTATTAAGCAATTTTTAAAATTTCGGGGCTTATGTGTGGCGGTTCTACTAGCAGTTATACAATTACACTTTTAACGTTTAAAATAATAAACATAATGAAATTATGAAACTGAAATCATCTGATATCAACGTGATTGGAGAAGGACCAGTCGGCTCGTGAACTCTCAAAAACACTCGTGTACTCTCGTCTCATCCAATTACCAAGCTGACAATCGAACCTGCAAAATCTCGAGATGTGTAGAAGCAAGCTTCTCACAAGTGTAAGACATAGGTCTTTTAAGAGTTTCAAAAATGAATAATTGTTAAATTTGTTAAAACAATTACCAAGCCAAATTAACGTTTCATAATAAATTCTGTTAAGTTAGTTAAAAACGTTAAAAGACCTAACTCACTTTCGTAGGAATCACGATTGCATTTAGCATATGCAACAAGCCCTGTAAACCCCCTGGTAGCCCGGGAGGACGAGTGGGGTCTCGTGAGGGTTTATAGTGAACTACACCCACAAAGTTCAATTACAACAAAATATACAGATAAAATCAAACACAACAGCAATCAAAAGATATATAAACATATAATCCCAACCAGTTAACCAAACATGATTCCCCCAAAATATTAGATAATATAATACAGACCATGCTACTGATAAAAAAAATAAAGTGAAAAATGGTAACCAAAAAGCTACTGTACTGGCGGATCATCATCTGCCTCGTCCTGCGGATCTACCTGCGGGTCCACTGCAATAATCAATGACGGTGGTAGTGGTACCTGCGAAGCAACAAACAATAAATGAAAGTAATCATCATAACGGGCCCATTGGGCCCGCGTCTACTCTCCCTGTGCCAGCACGGTCTCTAAAGGCTGCTGCTGCTGCTGATAAATCATATCCAATGTGACTGGCTTCTGCGGCTGGCGGGAGGAAGATGCTGAGGCCTCTCGGAGCGGACGCTGCTGCTGCGGTAGCTCGATATGTGGAGTCGGACGACGCTGCCGGCGTGTCGGAATACCTCTATGAAGTGAAACTGCAGCCTCCGATCCCTCTGGTGGTGGTACCTGTAGACCCTGTCGGACCGGGACTAAAGCTATCGGATCCTGCTCCTCAACAATCCCGGCCCAACGGGCCTCCGATATCCCAAAAACACCTGTATTTGGCCCCCGCATAAAATGTCCAGTCGGATAACGCTCAAAAACCCCAAGCTGCTCGGCGATCCTCGTAATATAAGGCCCTAAAGGTAAGCGTGCCGAGGATCCCTGAAGTCTGCTACCCTGAGCGAATGACGTGAGCAGGAGCATCGCCACATTGGCTGGTCGCTGGCCAAGGATGGAATATAAACATGGCAGATCTAAGTTGCTGCACTTCTCGTGGCCCGAATGTCGGCCGGCGAGAGTACATGCAACAATCCTGTGAATGTAGCGATGGACGGGGTCCCTAATAGACGACTCCACAACAGAACTGGAGTGGGCCCCGTCGGCGATCTTCGCCCAATACTGGCCGAGCTGGGTCTTCGTGAGCCAGTGCTCACGGGCCGCCTGAGCATGTGTCTTGTAACCACGTATACTCTGTAGGAATGCAGGCGCCCGAACCTGTTCGGCCGTGTAAAATCCAGTGGCCACGGCAAAATCTGGGACTGACATCTCGTATAGTTGTCGTCCCAGTGAGAATGATACTGCGCGTAGCCACTGAAGTCCGTGGGCGTAAATTCAAAGGTCGAGTAGAACTCACGTGTGAGCTCGACATATGAACGTGAGTCACACGCGAGCACAGCTGCCCACGGACATGTCAATAAAGCACGTACCTGGTCTTGAATCCCCAACTGACACAACAATGTCCAATTAAATGAACGGTGGTGAAGAAGCTGCATCTGTCGGACCCGCTGCAGTCTGGTATACTCCTCTGATGTGAAGTCGAATCGAACAACCTGATGGAGTACACGTCCATCTCCCATAATATCCGCTGGCTTGATGCCAGGGAAAATCTGGACCTCGTCACAGTCATAGCGGATGACGCGCGGGTCAGTCCGCTGCCTTTTGCGCCGGTACGCGAGGACTCTGGTGAATCAGCCATATCTGCAAACTCAAGCAAACAAGTTAATATGCTAATATGGCGACGACCGTATAGCATTTTGGTCACGGTCATCCCATATAATAAAATAATATTAAAATATTAATAAAATATTAAAATAAAAATAAAGACGATAAATTCGGGGACACCCTGCACGTATATCTAAAAACCAGACTAATCTGCCCGGATGGAGATTGAGTACGGCGGGTAATCAAATAACAATTCAAACTGTCAAGGTATTCCCGAGACTCGATTAACAAAACACAGAAAAACGTGACTCGACACGCCTCGATTAACCACAGCCAACCAAACAAAACAAAAGACAAACTAACAACTTAACACAAATTGACCAACTGTCTCGAAAAACGTGCAAAGCAAACAACTAATATTTCGAGTTGGGTTTCGAAGTATTAATAAAATATTTTAAAAATACGTTCACATAAATCGTTTAAAATCGAACAAACACTATCACTAGTTTTATAATAAAATAATGATTTTTAGATGTGAATATCAAAACCCGACTCGTCATGTTGAACAATTCCGATTACTCAAACGAATAACCAACTCGACCAACCCGACAACCATAATCCCAAAGTAACCACTAATAGTCTGCCCATAACCCGGTAACTCAACCATGTTCATAATTTCCATATCGATCCGAAAACCCCACCACCTACTTTAACAAACTTCACACGAACCCAAACTTCTAAACTTAACATCAACGTCGATCCCAAAAACCGATTTTGTAAACCCAACCATCGCGCAATTACAACTCAATAAACCGACGAAAAATAACGTAATAATAATAAACATGTACCTCGATGTCGGATCGGCAAGCCGAAAGAATAATAATAATAGCGGAGACAGAAACAGTGGCGGTGGAACAGTAGGGTGGCAGGGAGTGGGTGAAGCAGTGGCGGTGGTGATGGTGACTGGATGGTGATGGTGTGGATGGGTGGTGTTGGTGTGGTGGTCGGGGACGGCGGGGGTGAGTGGTGGTGGCAGAGAGAAGACGGCGGTGGGTGGTTAGGTGGGAGACGGAGGTGCAGGATAGTGATGATAAGGAGGCGGTGGTGCGGCGGTGACAGTGGTGGTAGTTCGCCGGAAAGAGGAAGACGAGAGATGAAGGAGAGATCGGATAAGAAGAAAGAAAGAAAGAAAAAAAGAAGAAGAAGATAATTATAAAGGTCCGGGTCGGCGGTGCTCCGTGACCCATCGCGGTACGCGATGGGTTACAATGGGGTTGGGAGTGTACTGCCACCTAATTTGGGCCAATTAGGGTTTTAACCCCATCGCGGTACGCGATGGGGCGCAATGCCAAGCCCATCGCGTACCGCGATGGGTTCAAAAATCAGTTTCGAAATTTTTGGAAAACGCACCTGTTTTGGCATCCCGACATCACCCCTGACACGTTCAAAACTGAAAATACCTATACATACCTGAAGTGACGCGTACTACACCAACGCTTACCGAACTTTTCAAGTTTCCCATTCTTCAACAAGCTTCCCCACACTTGGCGTTGACTGCACAAAACTCGAGACTACACTAAGTACAAGACTCAATAAAATAAAAATAAACTGAACAGACACCTAAAAACCCCGAGTTGCCTCCCGTAAGCGCTGAATTTAAAGTCTACAGCTCGACAACGCCTCGAACTCAGTTATCTTCATAAACCGGTGAAGTTACGATAAAATTCACCGATTCCTTATCCAGTTCGTGTATGTCCTTCATCTCCAAATATGGCTTCAGTCTATAGCCATTTACCACTTGCCTCAAATGATCATCGAAATCTTCAATCTCGTACTAACTATGATTTCCAACCCTTACAATAAAATACGGGCCTGTCCACTTACTTTTCAACTTACCCGGGAAAAGCTTCATCCTTGTGTTGTACAACCACACCCGTTGACCAACTTCAAAATTCTTCAACCGGATATTTGCATCATGAAATTTCTTCATTTTCGCCTTGTAAGCGGACGCGCAATCATATGCTTCGTCTCTCAACTCCTCGATCTCGCACAAAGCCAGTTTTCTCGTTTTACCTGCATCATCATAATCCATGTTAACCTGTTTAGTAGCCCAAAACGCTCTTTGTGCAATTTCAACCGGTAAATGGCAATCCTTTCCATACACAAGTCTATAAGGAGTGGTTCCAATTGGTGTTTTATAAGCGGTTCGGTAGGCCCATAAGGCATCGGTCAACTTAGTTGACCAATCCTTTCGGTCCGTCTGAACAGTTTTCTGTAAAATTTGTTTAATTTGCCTATTGTAAACCTCAACTTGTCCACTCGTTTGTGGATGGTAAGGAGTTGCAATCCTATGATCAACACCATATCGTTTAAGCAATTTCCCGAATTTAAAATTCTTAAAATGAGATCCCCCATCACTTATGATGGTCCAGGGGACTCCAAATCTCGAAAAAATATTACTTTGAACGAAATTGCAAACGACTATGTGATCATTTGTCCTAGCGGCTATCGCTTCAACCCATTTAGAAACGTAATCGACGGCCACTAGGATATGCAAATTACCGTGTGAATTCGAAAACGGGCCCATGAAATCGATCCCCCAAACATCAAAAATGTCAACAACTAGGATCGGATTCAAGGGCATCTCGTCCCACTTAGAAATACTCCTGAGTTGTTGACACTTTAAACAGTGTGTCGCGAACTCGTGAGCATCCTTAAACAATGAATGCCAAAAGAAACCACTCGTTAAAACTTTTCGAGCGGTTTTCTGGCCACTGAAATGACCACCACACGCAGACGAATGCGCGTGTTCCAAAACTGATCTGACATCCTCCTCGGGTATGCATCGTCTGATCATCTGATCTGAACCAATTTTAAACAAATCTGGATCGTCCCAAATATACTGTTTAGCATGGGTCATCAACTGTTTCTTCTTTCTCCTTGGCCAATGCTATGATAAATCACCTGCAACTTTAAAATTAACAATATGAGCAAACCAAAGATTTTGTGAAACCAAGGAAAGGACTCGTTAATGGGCCTATCGGTGTTCCCATTTTCCATCATAATTCTGGACAAGTGATCTGCAACAACATTTTCACTCCCTTTCTTGTCCCGAATCTCTAGATCAAATACATGCAACAACAAAACACATCTGATAAGCCTCGGTTTTGCATCCTTTTTATCCATGAGGTACCTGACAGCAGAGTGGTCAGAATATATAATAACTTTACTACCCCAAATATAAGACCGGAATTTATCTAGAGCATATACTACTGCTAGTAACTCCTTCTCAGTTGTGGTATAATTTAATTGAGCATCAGAGAGGGTCTTCTTGTCAACCCATTGACCCAAAACAGCCCCGACCGCGTAATCACTTGCATCACACATTATTTCAAAAGGTAAACTCCAATCGGGTGATTGCAAGATCGGGGCTTCAACTAATTTCAATTTCAAAATGTCAAAGCCTTAGCACATTCTTCATTAAATTCAAACGGGGCATCCTTAAGCAATAAATTACATAAGGGTTTGGTAATATCACTAAAACCCTTAATAAACCGTCTATAAAACCCGGCATGCCCCAGAAATGATCTAATGCCTTTAACATTTGTGGGATGAGGTAAAGTGGAAATAACTTGGACCTTAGCCCGGTCCACCTCGATCCCTCGACTCGAAACAACATGGCCCAATACAATTCCCTCTTGGACCATAAAATGGCTCTTTTCCCAACTAAGAACCAAGTTCGTTTCGACACATCTTTTCAAAACTCTTTCGAGTTGGTTTAAACATGACTCGAAAGATGCCCCAGAAATGATCTAATGCCTTTAACATTTGTGGGATGAGGTAAAGTGGAAATAACTTGGACCTTAGCCCGGTCCACCTCGATCCCTCGACTCGAAACAACATGGCCCAATACAATTCCCTCTTGGACCATAAAATGGCTCTTTTCCCAACTAAGAACCAAGTTCGTTTCGACACATCTTTTCAAAACTCTTTCGAGTTGGTTTAAACATGACTCGAAAGATGTACCGAAAATCGAAAAATAATCCATGAAAATTTTCAAAGACTCCCCCACCATAACTGAAAAGATACTCATCATGCACCTCTGAAAGGTGGCGGGGGCGTTACATAACCCGAATGGCATTCGCCTAAACGCGAATGTGCCATACGCGCACGTACACGTGGTCTTTTCCTGATCTTCAGGATGAATAGCTATCTGGTTATATCCGGAATACCCGTCTAAAAAGCAATAAAATCTTTGACCAGATAGCTTTTCGACAATTTGATCGATAAACGGAAGCGGAAAGTGATCGTTTGATGTTTCCGCGTTCAGTTTACGATAATCAATACAAATGCGCCACCCGGTTACCGGCCGGGTGGCGACATCGTTACCTGAGTCGTCCTTGACGACTTGGATGCCCGCCTTTTTCGGTACTGTCTGTGTCGGGCTCACCCACGTGCTGTCTGATATGGAAAAGATAATGCCAGCATCTAACCACTTCAGCACCTCCTTCTTCACCACTTCCCTCATGTTCGGGTTTAACCTCCGCTGAGCATCATGCGCATTTTTTACAGCCGGATCTGTTAAAATTTTGTGCATCACAATTGAGGGACTGATTCCCTTCAAATCCGCTATCGTCCACCCGATTGCTTCTTTATTCGCAACCAGCACCTCCATCAAAGCATTTTCCTGTTCAACAGATAAGTTAGAAGCTATAATAACAGGCAATGTATTATTCTTACCAAGAAAAGCATATTTTAAATGCTTTGGGAGCTCTTTCAGCTCGACTTTCGGTGCTTCCAGCATTGACGGTTTCAACCCGGTATCAATCTTATCGGGAAGCGGTTCCACCTGAACTGACCATGGTGGACGATCTCCTCGTACAACTGCGATCTCCATCTGTCTTTCCTCATCTTCCAGCAACTTGTCTGTTTCCACCTGTAACCTGTCAAACAAAAAACACGTCTCCGCTGTGCCATTCGAACTGACGACAGAGTCGTATAGTGGAATGCACTCGTCAATGACATCGGCCATAAAGCACTCGTCATCGACTGGAGAGTTATCTCCACGTGTGAAAACATTAATTCTCAGCTTACGGTTACCGAATGCCATGTCAACAGTACCATTTCTACAATTAATGTTGACATTTGTGGTAGCCAAAAATGGTCTACCGAGGATAACCGTAGGCTATTTAGTCCTCTCACCCGAAACATAATCGAGGACTAAAAAGTCAACTGGAAATTAAAAGTCTTCCACCTTGACGATAACGTCAGTCAATATTCCTCGGGGCAGTTTCGGTGTCTGGTCAGCCAAGACAACCGTGGTGGCAGCCACACGAAGCGGGCCAAAATCGTACTGGTCGTATAAACTGCCCGGTATAATACTGATGCTAGCTCCAAGATCTAGAAGTGCCCGAGTCATTTTAAAATCACCCACTTGAATGGGTATAATGAGCGTTCCTGGATCTTGTAGCTTGGGTGGAAGAGCACCCGAAAGAATTGCACTCCTTTTCTGTGTGCACAATTCTTTTAAATACTTAGCATATGCGGGAATTTGTTTTATGGCATCTAAAAGAGGAATGTTAATTTTGACTTGTTTAAATGTTTCCCACATTTCTTCTTGTTGCGGGCCTCGTTTTGATGCCATCTTCGCCTTTGATGGCGCCAACAAAGCATCGGGATATGGAACGGTTTTCACCTTTTCCTTATCCTTAGAGTTGTTGGTGTCATCCTTCGGAACCGATTTGTTATTTTTAGTTTCACTTTTGTTAGGTTTATTTAATTCAGTCGGTTCCGGCTCGTCGTCACTGACGAGATTTTCATCAATCTCTTCCACCACCCCATCAACCAAAGGTGGTGGCCTCCCAACCTTGTTATCATATTTTCTTACCATTACGTAAAATACTTACCAGGTTGACGTGCTTTTTCGAACTTGAATTGTGATGATTCGGGTTGACTGTGGTGTCACTCGGAAGTTGGCCCGCATTCTTTTGTAATTTCGTCATGTCTAAGCGAGCTGACCAATTTGCTTCATCATTGCCTCAGAAGATTTATCCCGTAACTCGAACTGTTGTTTTGTCTCAGCCTTTTGATCAGTCATAGCTTTCAATAACGCATCCAACTTCGAGTGTACTGACTCGTCCGAATTACCCGAGGACCGTTTCTGCTGATCCTGACTACCCGAAGTATTTCCCCCCCGGTTACCGTCTCTGTTATACCCCCGATTCTGATTACTCGAGCCTTGCTGATAACCGCTCTGGCGGTAATTACCCTGCGATCTGTTCTGACTCGATCCCTGAAAGTTCGGGTTCAACTGAGAAGATGCGTTCCCGTAATGAAAATTCGGGTGATTCGTCAGGCCCGGGTGATATGTGTTTGAATTGAACCCTTGACCTTTGGAATCCCCGTAAGCATAATTAACTTCCTCGGTGTTATCCTCCTCATCATCATCATAATACTCGGGGCAATTTTCTGCCTTATGCCCGAGTTCACCACAGTCTTCACAAACCAGGAATTTCACCCCAACTTTCCCAACTTCTTTCTTCTTACCCTTTCTGTACCCAGCCAGTTCACGTTCTAATTCAGCGATTCTTTCAGACTCACTCATGACTGACTTAACCGATCTGGATGAATTACCATGTCTTCGTCTTTCAGCTGCTGCTTCTGCCTTCGAATCTTCACACATGAATTCTAAATATTACCAATCATCTTCCTCCGGCTGATTCAACAACTGACTATTACACGAGGCCTTAAGATGCTTTCGGTCCTCGTACGTCAAACCATCAACAAAGCACTTTACCAGTTCCCACGGTTCGATTTGGTGATGTGGGCATTTTCTGATCATATCCTTATACCTGGTAAAAGCTTCATGGAATAACTCACCTGGTAACTGTGAAAAGTGACGATGTCTGAACGGGCCTCGGTAGTCTTCGATTGTGAATAAAACTCGTTTAGAAAGACTTGTTGCATCTCGGCCCAGTTTCTGATACTGTGTGTTGGTAACGAGTTAAATCACAGTTTCGCTTTGTCTTTTAATGAGAACTGGAATAACCGCAACCGGACTTCATCCTGATCGAACGTACCATCACCAATAGACCCGCAAACAGCCGAAAAATCAATCAAGTGCGAATACGGGTCTTCCGAAGCCATCCCGTTGAAATGAGGAACGATGTTGATGTAATATGGCCGGGACTTGAAAGTTTGTTGTCCCGGCACTCGTTCTTGTGGGACCAACGGGGATGCTCCGTCTGAGATTGCCGGTCTGAACCGACTGTTAACACCATGAGCCGGGGCTATGTAATTTCTCCTTTGCCCCCTGGGGTTTCCCATACCGCCCCGGTTAACTGGAATACCACGAACTCTCTCGGGCCGTTCCGCCCGATTTACCCTTTCTCGATCCCTTCGGTGTCTGTTAACGGGTTCAGCCCGTCTTCGATTTACCGGCTCCTCCACCTCATCTTCATAATTATTTTCACCCTCAATTTCCGGTTCACCAACCTCGTTCTCGGGTTCAACCTCCCGATTTCTCCTAACCCATCGATCAACCTAATCATCAGCTGCCCGAAAACCCTCGTTTCCATTATTCTCTTCACTCTCATTCTCATCTTCAGTCGGAACACTCGATCGAACATCATCAATATTTATCCTAACTCGACGGTTTGGGTTGTTGTTTGAAGCGGATGGTCCGGCTTGGTAAAAGTTGAGGTTTAGGTTTCAGTTAAGGTTTTGATTTCGGGTTCTGGAGGCACGAGCTGAGTTGTTTTGGTTATTCTGGTTATTGAAGTTTGGTGGGTCGGGTATGTTTTCTGGGTGAAACATGTTGGTTTGTGGAAGTGGATCTTGGTTTTGGTTATTGTTCTGGTTCTGATTCTGGTTCTGGTCTTCCATTTGTGGGTTTCTGTTTTGTACTCGGTTCTGCCGAGCTACTCTCTCGATTTCGGGCTCGTAAACTAACGGAGACTGTCGGCCCGAATGGCGGGTGCGCATAAACCTGTAATCTGCACAACTAACACAGCCCACGTAAAATACAGAAAATTAAAATTAAAAATAAAAATAAAAACAAAAATTAAGACTAGAATTAAAATTAGACACAAAAATCAAATAACACGAAAACACTAAGCGCACTAACTCCCCGGAAACGGCGCCATTTTGATGTCCATCGTTTGAGTCAATAAAAAACCTAATTATTCTAAATAGTTAGAGCAAGTAGGGTATCGTATCACAAGGAGTATGTGGTCAATGCAATTCGTGTAACAGATTTAATATTATGAAGTAACAAGTTTTAGTGCTGATCATACAAGCAATAGTTTGAATTAAAAGAACTAAGCAACGAACAAGTAAACGAGTAATAAGCAGTTAACAAAGCAAACCACACCCAGGAATTCAAGTAAGCGACCAAACAGTATCTCGTGCAACCTAACATATTTATTATTAACGATTAACTAAAAACTGATCAACCAGACAAAACCTTAGACGTCAACAATTACTTTACACACGGCACTGGTTATCAAACAGTCCTTGCCAGTGTGACTCAGTTAAGGGTAATTGTATGTTTTATCGTATTCAATCTAACCAAACAATTATATGACTAATTATCTAGCAACTGGTAACAGGTCGTTCAGACCAACGTAAACCTAACCCGACCGAACACGCAGAGATACTAAACATCAATAATCATATATCAATCTTCAATAATCAAAACATAAGTATTCTTAATCACATGAGAAAAACTGTAAATGGTTACAAACTATACAGCCCAGGTGCGATTCTAGGAGATTAGCCGAGCCGAGACATCATCAAATCTTCGATACGGATGATATGGATCATAGATATGATCTTGACACGAGCTAGGATAGTGGAAATCGCCTCTTGGAGCTGCTGGAATCGCCTATCGTTCCTCAAAACGGAGTTAGGGTTCTTCCGAACGAAAAATAACATATAAACCTAAAATTCCCGTCTGCACTCCCGTCGTGGTACACGAGGGGTCTTTGACGTGAGGTCGAAGACTCACTCAAAAATAAACCGAATACGACTAATTAGATAGTGGTAAACGGGTATCGAACACAGAGAGTTTGTGGAAAATGCGTTACTAAGTAGCTATAAAATTAATCTAAAATAGTCTAAGTGCAAAATGTAAATTCAATGATTTTGTTGTTTTGTTTTGAATAATAAAAATAATTAAAGCAATAAACGAGTTTTAACAATATAAGTAAAAATGCTCTCTCCTGATTTCAGGTTTCCAATGTTAATCAAGTTAACGCTTATTTGTGGAATGAACTACACAAATATAGTTTTGTGAAAATGCAGTTGATTGTGATAAAAGAGGACTAAGTACTTGGATTACAAAAACGCAAGGTTGTCACTCAAAAATCAGTTTAGTATTGTTAACCCTAATTCTCTACTACTAAATCTCGATTGCCTATGGCACCAAGAACGGATAGTCAAGAACACGAATTCAAATCATACTAACAATTACAATACACACTCACAATCACCATAACAATATATTCATAAGATCAAAAGATTATCCCACAAATAACTTAAGCGAATAACAAGTAATCCAATTGAAAACCTTACAATTCGGGAGAGAACATAAAGATGATTAGCCACACATGGTTCGATTCATCATCTCATCAATTGGCTTATAAGAATGAATCAAAAACATCAACTAATGATTAAAATCACCAAAAACTTGTTCTTGGACTCCAAAGATCGTCTCTAAGGTGTTTTGGGATGATAAGATAATGAAAAGACAGCCCAAAGACTCATAAAATAAGAAGAAAAATCGGCAGTTACGACTCCGGACCGTGGCCCACGGTTGGACCGTGGGTCACGGTGACTTGCTGAAAATCCTGGACCGTGGGTCACGGTGACCCTCACAGTGGCCACATATGCCACGGTACGGTGGCCTCTGTGTTCTTTTCCTTAGTTGAACCGTGGCTCACGGTTTGGACCGTGGGCCACGGTGGACTTCGATTTCGCCTTCCCATTTTCCACTTCTTTTAACCCCTCGCGCGTCTTTGGCTCATTCGGTTGCCTCGGTATACTCCATAATAGCCCTGGAACCTCCTTTAAACCTATAATTCACCAATAATACCGTAGTTATCTAATTCCACAAAATAAACAAATTCAAATCATGATTATTACGGTATTAAATCATTTAAGGGTTGTCCCATGGACCACCCGTCACATTCGCACACTTAATCGTTGCTTTCCCCCAAGCAACATCTCAAACAAAAACTTTCTATTCCATTCAACTTGTATCCACCAATCTTACCACAAAACCGGCTCAGTTAAGGTCCAAAGTCATACCTTATTCCCTTATTTTTATCGGGTGCACTAGTTCACTTGATATTCCATTTAAACCGAAGATTTCTAACCAAACCTAACATGCTTTCGGTTTTTACCTATACATAACACATTTACACATTAACCTTTTTGTTGGTGATCATCCATACATTTAATATTTCATCAACTCTCCTCACAGGCGCTTGTACAATCATCAAATCTCCACCTATATAAATGCTTATTGACATGAATACAAATCAAGAGGTCTTAAAACGGGTTGTAATGGGGCCAAGTGTAAGGGTATTGAAGGGAATATTGAAAGTAGCTCAAGCGATCCGATTCGACTTATTACAAACAATCTAAGAAAAAAAAATAAAATAAAATAAAATAAAAATAAACAACTATAAACATCGTGAACTTCTCTTTTTTCTTTTCCTTTTTTTTAATATATAATACTTTGAACATTGCATACATAAACATTGTGTAACACCCCGACCGATGGCGGATTATACATCGGGGCGCCACGTATTGTTTCATTACTCGCGACACTATTTGGGTGTCAATATTTAATAAATACATTTCCTTGCGCACGCGCAGAACATGACATAAAGTAACATAAAATTAATCATAACTCAAAATATTCAAATAACATAAACTTGTCTTGTTACATTTTAAACTAGGTCCAAAAGAAAAGAAAACATCCTATGTGTCCTCAAGCTTCCAGAAACAGCTACAGCAAACCTGAACATGTGTTAAAATAAAACGTCAACACTTACGTGTCGGTGAGAAATCAAGTTTAATAGATATAAATAGATAACAATATCTGCACGCATCATGTGTATAACTGGTGTTCAACAAGGGTGTAATCAGATTGTGATCAAGCCTTAGATCATAGCTCATAGTTCAATCCGTGCTCCCAATTGAGCACAAAAACAAGAAAACTGTGCAAGTGTAAACAAAAGAGAAATCATAAACGATAGTTCTCCCGTGTTCATCTAATGGATCCATGAAAACTGCGGAATAGGCCGACAAGACGGTTAATGATCCACACATACAAATAAACAGCCAAGTCTACGTCCATAACACATGGGGTTTTGCACGACAAAAGTTTATAAACAAGTTTAAGACTCAAGTTTGTACGAACACATGAACATCCCAAAACATTAAAAATAAAAAGGGATTAGGTACGAGATTACTCACCTGAAAAAGGTGTGTGGAAAGATAATGCAAGAATCAATTTTAAACAAGCACAAGTTAACCTATAAATAAGAGGTTATTGGTTTAATGATTTGTTTTATGTCTTGAATATATGTAAGTTACTTAAACAAAATATATATATTTACCGAGATCTGGGCAGAACAGAAGAGAAGACGGAGGCAGGAGAGTGGAGGCGGCTGAGGAACAACGGCAGAGGGCAAGGAGAAGAGAGCATAGGGGAGTTTAAGTGTTTGTGTGTGTAGTGTTAAATAACAAGAAAATAGTATTATATATAGGGAAACCCTAGGGAACACAATCCCTTAAAAAGAGGAAAAGATCTTCTCAAATCAAGCAAAAGATATCAAAAAGCACAAGAAAACAAAAGCAAAAGATATGGAAAGATATGGCAGCCGGGGAACAGGAAAAAGGGCTGACAGGTTACAGGATAAAGCATGGGAGGTGTCAGGTAAAACACTGTTCAAGGCATGCAAAAGAAGATTTCAAAAGATTATGTCAGTCACTTTTTCTGTCAACCAATAGGGTTGGTGCGCATGCTGCGCCGAAAGTGGCTTTTCGGACAGATGTCAGAACTGACCTAAAGTGCTCACACAAAAGATAAGATATTTCAAAAGAATACAGGCTGACCTAAACAGAAGAAAAGACTTAAGGTCTAGCGCGAGAAGATTCGAGCGCACGCGCGAGGGCGAAGGCAGACAGAACAAACCTTAGCGCGTCGAGGGAAGAACTTAAATCCTTAGCGCGTCGCGGGAAGAACTACCGTTCTTAGCGCGCTGCGAGAAGAACTACAATTCTTAGCGCGCTGCGAGAAGAATTCGTCTCGCGTAACGCAGGAACAGCCGGTCTTCAGGCAGGCTTCCTTGTAAAGAGTCTGGCGCGTGGAGCTGCGCAGACATCCTTAGGCGGGAAGAACCAAAGGACAAGCAAAGAGTTAAGAGAAAAAGGGGTTCAAGGCTTAAGGGTTAAGCAAAGGGGCGGGACGGCGACAAGAGAGAAAAAGAGGCGAGAAGGAATTATTATTATTAGTAGGTAATATAAAATATATATATATAATTTATTAAATGTTAAATTTACAAAGATTAATAATCAAATTATAAATCATAAAAAGAATCGGATTCGAAAACGGGTACCTGGGTCGGGTCGGATTTGGGCAGTTGTCACAGTCTCCCCTACTTTAAGAAATTTCGTCCCGAAATTTATCTCAAGTAGGTGGCGCAGAGAACGGGTACTTGATCTTTATTTGATCTTCCCTTTCCCAAGTGAACTCGGCTCCGCGCTTGGACTGCCAACGAACTTTAACAATAGGGATGCGACTGCGCTTGGTTTTCTTCACCTCGCGATCCATAATCTCAACAGGCTTCTCAACGAAATGCATAGACTCATCAACTTGAACTTCATCAAGTGGTATGTGAAGGTTCTCGTCAGCTAAACATTTCTTGAGATTGGATACATGGAAAGTTGGATGCACATTGCTGAGCGCGGGCGGCAGGTCCAGTTTGTAAGCAACTTTTCCTACTCTCGCGAGAATCTTGAACGGACCAACATAACGAGGTGCAAGTTTACCTTTCTTCCCAAAGCGGACAACACCCTTCCAGGGCAACACTTTGAGGAGAACAAGATCACCAACTAGAAATTCGAGAGGCTTCCGCCTGCGATCTGCGTAACTCTTCTGTCGGCTTCTGGCAGTCAGCAGATGATCACGGATCTTGGCGATTTTATCGGTTGTCTCTTGAACTAGTTCGGGTCCTGTGATTTGAACTTCACCCACTTCGTTCCAACAAATCGGTGAACGGCACTTTCGACCGTAAAGTGCTTCAAATGGGGCCATACCGATGCTGGAATGATAGCTGTTATTATAAGAGAACTCGATCAGAGGTAGGTGTGAATCCCAATTACCTCCAAAATCAAGAACACAAGATCGAAGCATATCCTCAAGGGTTTGAATGGTTCGCTCAGACTGTCCGTCAGTCTGAGGATGATTTGCAGTACTCATGTCCAGACGAGTTCCTAACGCAGATTGGAGAGATTTCCAAAAGCGAGATATAAAACGGCCATCGCGATCGGATATGATGCTCAAAGGAGTACCATGACGGCAGACAATTTCCTTGACGTAAAGATGCGCAAGTTGTTCAACACGGTAGGTTTCACGAATGGGCAGGAAGTGGGCAGACTTGGTCAATCGATCCACTATTACCCAAATGCTATCATGTTTGCTTGCGGTCAAGGGTAACTTGGTGATAAAGTCCATTGCTATACTTTCCCATTTCCACGTAGGAATTTCAGGTTGTTCGAGCAAACCAGATGGGCGTTGATGTTCAGCTTTAACCTTAGAACAAGTTAGGCATTTAGATACGAACACAGCAATATCCTTTTTCATACCAGGCCACCAAAAAGAAAGGCGCAAATCTTTGTACATTTTGTCAGCGCCAGGATGAACGGAATAACGAGTTTTGTGCGCTTCACTCAGTATAACAGAGCGAAGATTCTCATCATTGGGGATCCAGATGCGATTGAGATAGCAGAGAATTCCACTCAGATTAGGGACAAAATGCGCTTCCGCGCCACACGCTAACTCGGCGCGAAGGTTGCCATTGCTGATGGATGCGCGCTGCGCGTCACGAATGCGTGATTCAAGATTGCTTTGAATTGGCGCGAAGTGAAGCTGCAGGCGCGGCAAGATACAGTTAAGTTGGCTGGGTTTTCGGTTGAGCGCATCGGCTACCACATTAGTCTTTCCAGGGTGATATCGGATCTCACAATCATAATCGCTGATGAGTTCGTTCCATCGGCGTTGTCTCATGTTAAGTTCCTTTTGATCAAAAATATGCTGAAGGCTTTTATGGTCGGTGTAAATGATACACTTAGTACCATAGAGGTAGTGTCTCCAGATTTTCAAGGCAAATACAACTGCACCAAGTTCGAGATCGTGAGTCGTATAATTCTTTTCGTGAATTTTAAGTTGCCTTGACGCGTAAGCGATAACCTTGCCTCGTTGCATAAGTACACAACCGAGACCTTGGTTGGAGGCATCACAATACACGACAAAATCATCATTACCCTCAGGTAACGCTAGAACAGGAGCTTCGCACAACAATTGCATGAGCGCTTGAAAGGCTTCTTCTTGCTTCGAGCCCCAAATATACGGTTTGCCTTTGCACGTTAATGCTGTTAAAGGCAAGGCGATCTTTGAGAAGTTCGAAATAAATCGCCGGTAGTAACCAGCTAAGCCCAAAAAGGAACGGATTTCGGTAGGAGTGGATGGCGTAATCCAGTTCTTGATTGCTTCAATCTTGGATGGGTCGACATGAATACCCATCTTGTTTACAACATGACCAAGAAACTGTACTTCATCCGACCAAAACTCACACTTGGAGAGTTTGGCAAAGAGTTGCTCGGTTCGAAGCTTTTGCAACACCAACCGAAGATGTTGCTCATGCTCGGCCTTGGTTTTGGAATAAACCAGAACGTCATCGATAAACACAATCACAAATTTATCCAAGAAAGGCCTACACACCCGATTCATTAGATCCATGAAAACGGCGGGTGCGTTGGTTAAACCGAAGGACATGACCAAGAATTCAAAATGGCCATAGCGGGTTCGAAAAGCAGTCTTGGGAATATCCTCTTCGTGGATACGCAACTGGTGATAGCCAGAACGGAGATCGATTTTGGAGAAACAAGAGGCACCTTGGAGTTGGTCAAAGAGGTCGTCAATACGCGGTAAGGGATACCGGTTCTTAATGGTGAGCTTGTTCAGCTCGCGGTAATCAATACACATGCGAAACGTACCATCTTTCTTTTTAACGAAAAACACCGGAGCACCCCAGGGCGAAGAGCTAGGGCGAATGAATCCTTTAGCGGTCAACTCTTGAAGTTGACTTGCTAATTCTTGCATTTCAGCGGGTGCAAGACGATAAGGAGATTTGGCTACGGGGGATGCACCAGGGACAAGATCAACACGAAACTCGACTTCTCGATCGGGAGGTAAACCAGAAAGATCATCGGGAAAGACATCAGGGAAGTCGCGCACTATGGGGATTTCGCGAAGTTTCTTCTTTCCTTCATCGGGTTTGACCACATGGGCTAAGAATGCAACACATTTCTTCCGCAAAAGTCTTCGGGCTTCAGTGCATGACATTAGTTTAAGACCGTTAGATGGTTTCTCGCCATAGATATGAAGATTTTCGCCATTTTCCCGAGGAATGCGAATCAACTTCTTGGCGCAGATTACTTCGGCGCGATTTTGCGAGAGCCAGTCCATACCAATAATAACATCAAAGCTTCCAAGCGGCATAGGAATGAGGTCGATTAGAAAATCATGTTCATTAAGGTTAAGCGTGCAATCTTTGATTACGGAGTTTATTAAAATAGTTTCACCATTAGCCAATTCAACTGAAAAGTTTTCGTTTAAGTTTACTCGCGGTCGCGCAAGTTTTTGTTCAAATGCGCGAGAAATAAAACTTCTATCGGCGCCAGTATCAAAAAGTATGGATGCATATTGTCCGTTAAGTAAAAATGTACCATTAACCACGTCATTATTCGCTTGCGCTTGGTGCGCGGTTATATTAAAAGCTCGGCCGCGCGTCACTTGGTTTGAAATTTGGTTAACTGGGTTCGCTTGCGTAATCTGAACTTGTAGTCTCGGGCACGCGTTCCGGAAATGACTGGGATCACCGCAGTTATAGCACGACCTGGGTCGTGGATTAGGGTATGTTGGTTGTGGGTTTAGCGGGTAAGTTGGTGGTGTTTGCGCGATTGGGTTGGCTGGAAGGACTCTACAGTTCTCAGCAGTGTGACCAGTACGGCCACATCGGTTACATTGTCGGCACGGGACTTGAGTTGGATGGTGAAGTCTACAGGTTGGGCAAAAGGGTTGGTTTCCTGTGTAGGGTTTCTTAGTTGACGGGGCAGGGAGTGCTGGATTGGTTAAGGCATAGTTGTGGACTACAGGAGGTGTTGGGTAGGTCGACAGTGGGTTAGGCGCGTAAACTGGAGGTTGGTAGGTGGGTTGCTGGACAATGGGCGGGTTGGTAAGCGCATAGGCTTTGCGCCTGCGCTTGAGGTTGTTACGGTTTGAGGGTTCTGGCTTGGTTTCTATTGGTTCTGGGACAGTCTTGGTGGGTTTGGTCTTCTCGGCTCCCCGCAGGAACAGGGTTCCTGCCCTGACATGGTTGTCGCTGAGCACAGCGGCCAACTCGATGGCGTCAGAGAGGGTTAGTGGGTTCCTGGCCCATACAGAATCTTGGATTTCCATGGGGAGACCCCAAGGAACTTCTCGATGGCTCGGCGGGAAGGGGTGACTAGGTGCGGGACAAGCAAGCTTAATTCATGGAAGCGCGTCGCGTACTCGCGCGCTTCGCCACTGTACTGTTTCAGGTTCCAAAACTCTTCCTCCAGGCGCTTTACTTCGTTGGGAGGGCAGAACTCTCGCGTCAAGATTTCCTTGAATTCCTCCCAAAGCATGCTAGAAGCAGCCTCTGCGCCACGCGCATGAGCTACTCCGTTCCACCAAGTAAGCGCCCTTGATTCCAGGACACTTGAGGCGTATAAGGTTCGTCGGTCCGGAGGGCATTGGGTATGGAGGAAGGTGTTCTCAACTTTCTTGAGCCATTGGAGCATTACGGTGGCTCCTTCAAGTCCTGTGAATTTTGGAGGGTTACCCGCATTAAAGGATTTAATATTGTATCCGGAGGAGTTGGGATTATTTCGGTTTAAGGCTTGGGCTATTGCGGCGGCCATTTCCTGGGAACGTTGCTGTCTACGCCTGCGCGAGGCTTCTCTCCTCTGATGACGGCGAGACAGCGGAGGCATTCTATAAAAGTTTTAATTTTTGTTAATATCTTGGTATGGGAAATCGTTTTAGCGCGTAGTATATCGTCGAAAAACTTGTTTCGCGGAGTTAAATGCTATCAAATTTTGAAGTAAAATATGAATTTAAATGCAAACTTAATACAGGTAATAAATTCGAATTGAAAATCGACAATTCATGTATCACCATGACTTTTCAAATCTTCAATTTAAAATATCGAGTAAATGAGCATTGAAGGTTGACCATTCATGTATCACCATGACTTTTCAAGTCTTCAATTTAAAATATCGAGTAAATGAATATTGGAGATTGACAATTCATGTATCACCATGACTTTTCAATTCTTCAATTTAAAACATAAAGTTAATGGTAATTGAAAATCAACTATTCATGTACCACCATGACTTCTCGGCTTTTCAATCCCCACAACAAACGAATATGTAAGGAAATAAATTGAAATTTAATAAAAATCGAAAGACCGCGAATAAAACATGAAATCAAGTGCTGCGTATGCGCCAGCATATTTTATAAATATCGAGTAAATAACAATTAGCGCGCAAACATGAGATATTTCTCATGCGCGAGAAGGGACTCTTAGGTAATCTAGGTCGTTACGTCTAACCACCTATCCTAAAGTCACGGAGCTCTGATACCAATCTGTAACACCCCGACCGATGGCGGATTATACATCGGGGCGCCACGTATTGTTTCATTACTCGCGACACTATTTGGGTGTCAATATTTAATAAATACATTTCCTTGCGCACGCGCAGAACATGACATAAAGTAACATAAAATTAATCATAACTCAAAATATTCAAATAACATAAACTTGTCTTGTTACATTTTAAACTAGGTCCAAAAGAAAAGAAAACATCCTATGTGTCCTCAAGCTTCCAGAAACAGCTACAGCAAACCTGAACATGTGTTAAAATAAAACGTCAACACTTGCGTGTCGGTGAGAAATCAAGTTTAATAGATATAAATAGATAACAATATCTACGCGCATCATGTGTATAACTGGTGTTCAACATGGGTGTAATCAGATTGTGATCAAGCCTTAGATCATAGCTCATAGTTCAATCCGTGCTCCCAATTGAGCACAAAAACAAGAAAACTGTGCAAGTGTAAACAAAAGAGAAATCATAAACGATAGTTCTCCCGTGTTCATCTAATGGATCCATGAAAACTGCGGAATAGGCCGACAAGACGGTTAATGATCCACACATACAAATAAACAGCCAAGTCTACGTCCATAACACATGGGGTTTTGCACGACAAAAGTTTATAAACAAGTTTAAGACTCAAGTTTGTACGAACACATGAACATCCCAAAACATTAAAAATAAAAAGGGATTAGGTACGAGATTACTCACCTGAAAAAGGTGTGTGGAAAGATAATGCAAGAATCAACTTTTAAACAAGCACAAGTTAACCTATAAATAAGAGGTTATTGGTTTAATGATTTGTTTTATGTCTTGAATATATGTAAGTTACTTAAACAAAATATATATATTTACCGAGATCTGGGCAGAACAGAAGAGAAGACGGAGGCAGGAGAGTGGAGGCGGCTGAGGAACAACGGCAGAGGGCAAGGAGAAGAGAGCAGAGGGGAGTTTAAGTGTTTGTGTGTGTAGTGTTAAATAACAAGAAAATAGTATTATATATAGGGAAACCCTAGGGAACACAATCCCTTAAAAAGAGGAAAAGATCTTCTCAAATCAAGCAAAAGATATCAAAAAGCACAAGAAAACAAAAGCAAAAGATATGGAAAGATATGGCAGCCGGGGAACAAGAAAAAGGGCTGACAGGTTACAGGATAAAGCATGGGAGGTGTCAGGTAAAACACTGTTCAAGGCATGCAAAAGAAGATTTCAAAAGATTATGTCAGTCACTTTTTCTGTCAACCAATAGGGTTGGTGCGCATGCTACGCCGAAAGTGGCTTTTCGGACAGATGTCAGAACTGACCTAAAGTGCTCACACAAAAGATAAGATATTTCAAAAGAATACAGGCTGACCTAAACAGAAGAAAAGACTTAAGGTCTAGCGCGAGAAGATTCGAGCGCACGCGCGAGGGCGAAGGCAGACAGAACAAACCTTAGCGCGTCGCGGGAAGAACTTAAATCCTTAGCGCGTCGCGGGAAGAACTACCGTTCTTAGCGCGCTGCGAGAAGAATTCGTCTCGCGTAACGCAGGAACAGCCGGTCTTCACGCAGGCTTCCTTGTAAAGAGTCTGGCGCGTGGAGCTGCGCAGACATCCTTAGGCGGGAAGAACCAAAGGACAAGCAAAGAGTTAAGAGAAAAAGGGGTTCAAGGCTTAAGGGTTAAGCAAAGGGGCGGGACGGCGACAAGAGAGAAAAAGAGGCGAGAAGGAATTATTATTATTAGTAGGTAATATAAAATATATATATATAATTTATTAAATGTTAAATTTACAAAGATTAATAATCAAATTATAAATCATAAAAAGAATCGGATTCGAAAACGGGTACCTGGGTCGGGTCGGGTCGGATTTGGGCAGTTGTCACACATTGTAATTCTAATACAAGTTTTTTTTTTGAACTAATATAATACTTGAACATTATATACTAGCATGATAAACATAATGCTTCACATCTCTAACTAATGAATACTAAACAATTACATAGAAACCTATTAAGTCGAATCGTTTTGCAAAATAATACCGGGGTTGATCAAATAAAAAAATAGGCCCAATAAAGTTTTCTAAAGGAACCCAACCCCCCGCCCCTCACATGACCATCCTCATATGTGTAATGTATGAGGCCCCAATCCCCCAAAACCCACACTCTCGCTCATCCAGACGAGGCTTAACCTAAGTGCCTCTATCACTTTTGCACCCATGCCAAGCTAAGATCTCGAAATGCACTAATTGTACAAGTTCTATCGTAGAATATCAACCATCTCACCAAGCAATACTTTCTCCATTCTCAAGTGTAAATGAACGTGTTATGCAAGTTATTACACTGAAAACATGCTAACCTTGGTTAGAAAACTACATAATCTCCTTTTTTAAAAACAACTAGGCACATGTTATTTAGGGAATTGTGACCATGAAAAGGGACCAAAACTTTACCCCTCCGTCATACCACTTTCCGATTCTTTTAAACACATTTTTTTTAAATTTTTCTGTTTTTCTGATTTTTTTAATTTTTTCTGATTTTTTTTTCTTTTATTTTTTAAATTTTCCAAAACAAACAAAGACAAACGAAAATTTTCCTCATCCCCACACTTGGGATACATTGCCCCCAATGTACGGTTTTAAGGAAAATAAAACAAACCGCTTGTTAAACACCACATTCATTCCAACACATCCCTTAATACTTACTCATAAGTATTCCATCCTCTGATCATCCACCCAAAAAATAACTGAACACAAATATAAAAACAATTATACAGAATATACAAAACGGGGTTCACCTGGATTCACGCTGCTCGATCAGTTGTACGGCGGGTGGGCTGCCCGAAGATAGATGTCATGAATTCTGAAAACTGGCTGAAATTAAACACCCTATCACCGCTGCTGTTTCCTTCTCCTTGTGGTGGTTCGGGATATCGTACCGAACCGTCAAACGGAGGAAGAGTCGTGTAATCCACGATTTGCGGATCCTCTACAACTGGTTCACCTGCTTGCCATTGCTCATGCATCCTCCAATTACGATCATCCAAATACCTCATGTTCACGCCCATACGCATTAGCACGGTTCCACATCTCCAACCGGTCGTGCCTCTCTTTTGCGGCTCGCTCAGCATATGCCCCCATAAACGTCTGATGATAGAATAGTGAACGCGACTCATCTGACCAGTTTTCATACGTGGAGGGCCTATGCCTCTCCACCACCTCATTAATCGACCCCACATGGGCCCGATTATTCTCGTAAGAGTTATAACCATCCGAATAGTCCCAACCCCCTTGTTGGGAACTACTACCACCGCCCACATCCATGTAATCGGCTCACCTACCTCCTCAATCTGCTCTACCTCATCATCATCATCATCATCTTCATCTACTTCAACATCCTCCCTTGCTACTTTCCATCTCACATTATAACACAAAAGCACGTGGTGCTTATCGGTTTGTGTGTATTTCCAACCCGGTAAATCCGACAACTTAAACGTTTTAAACACTTTGGTTATTCCCACTGAATTGTCATTTATCACACCATGATTCTTTAGCATTGCGGTGATCAGTCGACAATGCGGAATTAACTTCCGCTTATTGCTTTCTCGGCTGATCCAAATATTTTGCATGACAAGATATCGGTAAGAAATAAGGGGCTTTCCTCACATCAACGCATACAAAACAAGAACATCACTGTTCCTTACTACCGAAATGTCCCCCCGACGAGGCATCACGTTGTGCAAGCAAATGACATCAATAACTTTGCCTCGATCTTCAAATCTTTTCTCAAAATCTGATCACTAAAACCTTCTCTTGCTTTAATCACCTTTGCTAACATGTCGTACCATTGAGGGTGTTTTTCGGGGCAAACAAATAAATCTTTGGCAGAGGGGTAGATGTATGAGTTGCTTGGCTTGGTGTCAAGAAGTGCGATCTGATTAAATGAGTCAAATGACATCACCACTTCATGACCTCCTACCGTCCCAATTAACTTCATATCGTGCCCCTTCTTGTATGCGGGACATCTTAACGTGGATACTCATTCCTCAATCTCTTTATCATACAACGTGTTAGTCTCGTTATCATAACACTTTAACACTGCTTCCCAACCCAAAGCTTCAAATTTTTTGACTATCCCAAAAGCCTCAAAACCTGGATCATTTACCTCCTTCTCACACATAAATCCATCAAGTCGTTTATTCAACGTAGCCATTTTATCAACAAACAGCTCCGCTTGCCATTCCGACGGGTACTTTGATAGTCCCCCACCTTTCCAAGTGGGTTTTACCGATTGTACTTGCACATATGCTTGTTCTTCCTGCATCCTCTGTCTCTTTAATTGGGCTGCTCGCCCACTTGAAGATGATGCCTTTCCTTTTCCTTTATCCGATGTTCTTCCCATCTACACACAACAAACAACCAACCAAACCAAATTAGGTAAAAATCCTCATCCCCACACTTGCTTGTTACTATGGTTGTGGATAATTACTTGTTAATCAATTGATCAAAATTTTCAACATTTGCTTCAACGTATAATTTCCAATTAATCAATGTAACAAACATATTTTTGTAACAATTATCAACTATCCACAACCATACCATATAATCATTATACTCATTACTCAAACAAGCAAGTGGGTACATATAAACATTCATAACAAACTTACAACTTCAATACAATGTACCATCAATAATGACAAGAGATTCATACCTTTGTGTTGTTGAATATGTAGATGAAGAAAGCTTCAAACTAAACCAAAAACCTAAAAATTTTCGGACACTATATGCCCAAAATCGACCAACCAAACAGGGGATTCTTTCAATTTCAATGGTATAATCGAAATCCTTGTGAAATTTTAGTCAAAATAGACTCAAAAATCGGTTGATTTGGTGAAGTTATGAAGAAGTTATGGATCTTTGAAGTTGGAAGTTAGGGTTTGTAATGAGGGGTCTTGAGGAAGAAGATGATGAATATAGGTGAAAATAATAATGGTAGGTGGTTTGTGTGGTGTATAATTGTTGAAAAATTTGATTTTTATTGTTTTTAAAACACCAAAACCCGGTTCCCCCTTTCTTTTGTCGCCGAACCGTGGCTCACGGTCTAACCGTGGGTCACGGTTTCATCAGACCTGTTCGTTTTTTTTTTCACAGTGGACCGTGGCCCACGGTCCACTCGTGGGTCACGGTTGAGTTGCATCAGTTTGAACAGACTGCACCGTACCGTGTATATCCTATCTACCGTGGAACCAACCGTGGCTCACGGTCTGGACCGTGGTCCACGGTTCACTGTTTAATTTTTTTTAACATCATAATAATCAATAACCAACAATAATAAAAACTAATAATAAAAACTAATTTACCAAATAAAAATAAAAATAAAAATTACCAAATAAAAATTAACCTACCCCCCCCCCCCCCCCATGAAAAACCCGAGTTGTCCTCAACACGGTATAAAAATCACAAGGACTTCCCCACACTTGATTTGGACAACTCCAAAGCGAAGAAGGTAATTATTAAAACCAATTTCGAATAAAAACTAATTCAATCTATACTAAAATATACAACATACCTTGGCCTCTTAATTTGTTTCATCGTCCGGTGAGTTTAAAACAAAACTCACATTGTCACCTTTAAGCACATTAATATCCTTACCTTCTAGGTATGGTTTGAAACGATGACCATTCACCACTTGTTTCGTTTGATTTTGCATATCTACAATCTCCACATCACCAAACTTCCCTACTCTTGTGATGACGTACGGACCCATCCACTTGCTTTTTAGCTTCCTGGGAAACAATTTGATCTTGAATTGTACAACCATACTTTTTGTCCAACTTCAAATGTTCTCTTTCGTATCTTAGCATCATGCACTCTTTTTAACTTGTCCTTATACGCCGAAGAACATTCATACGCTTCGTCTCGGATTTCCTCTAGTTCGCTCAACTTCAACTTCCTCAACTTTCCGGCTTCATGATGATCCATATTAACAGTCTTAAGTGCCATTAATGCCCGGTGAGCCAACT
The DNA here is from genome assembly GCF_021521415.1 of Bidens hawaiensis. Classification (NCBI taxonomy): domain Eukaryota; kingdom Viridiplantae; phylum Streptophyta; class Magnoliopsida; order Asterales; family Asteraceae; genus Bidens; species Bidens hawaiensis. The sequence continues at coordinate 9,436 of NW_027495280.1, read as the reverse complement.
CCATTGGTAAATGGCACCCCTTTCCATATACTAAACGGTAAGGAGTAGTACCAATCGGTGTCTTATAAGCGGTTCGATATGCCCATAAGGCATCGTCCAACTTAACCGACCAATCTTTCCTATCCACCCGAACCGTTTTCATCAAAATTTCCTTAATTTGGCGGTTGGAAACTTCAACTTGGCCACTCATTTGAGGATAATATGGTGTTGTGATTAACACCATAACGTTTCAACAACTTACCAAACGTGAAGTTCTTGAAGTGCGATCCACCATCACTTATAATCACTCTTGGTATACCGAATCTCGAGAAAATGTTAGTTTGTACAAACTTACAAACCACAGAATGATCATTAGTTCTTGTTGCAATCGCTTCAACCCATTTCGGCACATAATCAACCGCAACAAGAATGTATAAGTACCCATATGAGTTCGGAAACGGGCCCATAAAGTCTATGCCCCAAACGTCAAAAATGTCAACCACCATAGTTGTAAAGGCATTTCATTCCATTTTGAGATACCACCCAACTTTTGGCAATTAAAACAATGTCGTGAATATTCACTTGCATCTTTAAAAAGGGTGGGCCAATAAAACCCACATTGGAGCACCCGATAACCCGTCTTTTGACCACTAAAATGACCTCCACATGCCGACGCATGTGCATGAGTCAAAACTTCCCACACCTCGGAATCGGGAATACACCTCTTTATCATTTGATCCGAACCAATTTTGAACAAGTCCGGTTCATCCCAAATATATTGTTTCACTTGGGCCATGAACCGTTGCCTTCTTTTCTTCACCCAATGACTTGAAATAGATCCCGTTGCTAAATAATTAACAAAATGGGCATACCATGGTGTAGTCGATACGGCTAACAATTGTTCATCGGGAAACCGTTCGTTTATCTCCATCGGGTCATCGACACCCTCCAATGGAATTCGGGATAGGTGATACGCCACGAAATTTTCACACCCCTTTTTATCTTGAACCTCTAAATCATACTCTTGCAAAAGAAGCACCCATCTAATTAACCATGCATTTGCATCCTTCTTCTCCATCAAATATCGAACCGCGCTATGGTCCGAATAAACGATCACCTTACTCCCCCAAATATACGAGCGAAACTTATCCAAAGCATACACCACCGCAAGTAATTCTTTTTCGGTGGTTGTATAATTAAGTTGGGCTTCGGATAAAGTTTACTCACATAATAAATGACCACCGGTTTTTTATCAACTCGTTGACCTAATACCGCTCCGATAGTAGTATCACTAGCATCACACATGATCTCAAACGACTTTGACCAATCTGGTGGTTGTAAAATGGGAGCTTCCGCCAACTGTTCCTTCAAAACATTAAATGCTTGCACACACTCATTAGTAAAATCAAAAGGAGCATCTTTTAATAATAAATTACATAAAGGTTTTGTTATAACACTAAAGCCTTTAATAAATCTTCTATAAAAACCCGCATGCCCCAGAAATGACCTTACCCCTTTAATGTTTTTAGGTGGAGGTAATGATGATATTACCCGAATCTTTGCCTTATCCACTTCCATTCCCCTTTCCGAAAATTACGTGACCCAACACGATACCTTCTTGCACCATGAAGTGACTTTTCTCCCAACTTAGAACTAAATTTGTCTCAACACACCTTTTTAAAACTTTTTCTAATTCATTGAGACAATTTTTATAAGTTGGGCCAAAAATGGAAAAGTCATCCATAAATACCTCGAGTGACTCCCCCGACCATATCCGAAAAAATACTCATTATACAACGTTGGAATGTGGCCGGGGCATTACACAAACCGAATGGCATTCGCCGAAAAGCAAAAGTTCCATACGAACAGGTGAAAGTAGTCTTGTGTTGGTCATCCGGGTGAATGGCAATTTGGTTATAACCCGAGTACCCATCCAAAAAACAGTAATACTTTTGACCCGATAATTTTTCAATAATTAGGTCAATAAATGGTAATGGAAAATGATCTTTAGATGTAGTGGCGTTTAATTTACAATAATCAATGCAAACTCGCCACCCGGTGACCGGTCGGGTGGCGATTTGTTCACCTCTTTCATCTTTAATTACCTGTATACCTGCTTTTTTTGGTACCACCCGTGTAGGACTTACCCATGCGCTATCCGAGATGGGATAGATGATTTCCGCATCCAACCACTTTATTACCTCTTTCTTCACAACTTCTCTAAAATTAGGGTTCAACCTTCTTTGAGTCTCTCGGGTTGGTTTTGCCTCCTTATTGGTGATGATTTTGTGCATAACTATAGATGGACTAATGCCTTTTAAATCGGCAATTGTCCAACCTATGGCACCCTTATTCGCCTTCAACACCTTCAAAAATTGTTGTTCTTGAGCCTCTTCCAAATTGGATGCAATAATGACTGGTAATGTGTCATTATCCCCCAAAAACGCGTACTTCAAGTGGCTTGGTAAATCCTTCAATTCCAACGTTGGTGGACTTTCCAGTGACGGTTTTGTACCCGAATCAATCACAGCTGGCAAACTTTCAATTTGGTGAGTCCATGGTGGTCGTCCTTCTTTAACTGCCAACACGTCTTGATTTTTCTCTTCCATCCTCAATGCACAAAGATGTACCTGTTCAGAAAAATCACAAACACATGCTTCCAAAGCATCGTCCTCATAATCGTGCGGTTCACACGTGTCAACAATATCTGCCATGAAACACTCATCACCACATAAAGAATTAGATCCGTTTGTGAACACATTTAATCTCATTTTCCGATTTCCAAAAGCCATGTCAACTGTGCCCGATCGACAGTCAATAATAGCATGAGCGGTGTTAAAACACGGTCGACCCAATATAACATTTTGTTGTTGGGTCGAATCAACCGATGAGTAGTCTAAGACCAAAAAGTCAACCGGATCTTCAACTTTTACTATCACACCCCGCACGATTCCTCGGGGGAGTTTATGAGACAAATCGGCTAACACAACCATTGTCTCAACTCGTTTTAAAGGACCAAAATCATATTGGTCGTATAACCCCCCCGAAAGAATACTTACCCCGGCCCCAAGATCTAGTAACGCCTTAGACATTTGAAAATATCCTACTTGAATGTTAATTAAAGGCGTTCCCGGATCTTGAAACTTAGGAGGGAGATCTCCTTTTAAAACCTCACTTACCCGCTCAGTTAAATCCACTCGTAGAGGCACTTTTTGTTGCCTCTTTTGAGTGCATAATTCTTTTAAAATTTTGCATATGAGGGTACTTGCTTGATTGCCTCAAGTAACGGTAAATTTACTTTTACTTGCTTAAAGACTTCCCACGTCTCTTCTTTTTGAGGACCTCTTCTTGAAATAATATTTTTCTTACCCGGGTCAAGTAAAGCCGAAGGAAATGGAACCACCTTTGGTTCTACTTCCTTATTTTCATCGTTTAAACAGTGAAGTTTGACCCGGATATTTTAACGGTTTTTCAAAAGTGACATGTTTAGTGGGTTTATTAATTTCAATTTCATCATAACTTTCATTACCCGTAATATCCTCAACTTCCCCATCAACCACACCCGGTGATAAATCTTTTTTATATTCTTTACCACTTCTTAAAACACTCACGTGGTTAATAGGAACATTACGAGAAGAGTTATGAGAAGGATTTACCTTTGTGTCACTTGGCAATTGACCTTTATTCTTCTTCAACTCGGACACTTCTGTTGCGAGTTGACCCATTTGTGTGGTCAACGATTGGATGGCCTTGTCTCTAACTTCATCCTTTTGCATTCGCGCCTCATCAAGTTGATTTCTTCGTTGCATGTCTTGTTGCATCAACTTCAACATGTCCATAACCTCATTACCACTTGATGAACTTTGACCCGTTGACCCGCTTTGACCGCCACCCCCTTGACCTTGAAATCCTTGATTATTCCCGCCATGATAATTACCTTGGTTATTATATTGTTGGTGAGGGACATAATTGGTTTGATTTCCTTGAAAATTCGGGTTAGATTGAGTGGCCGGATTTCCATAACGGAAATTCGGGTGATTTCTTAACCCGGGGTGGTAGGTGTTGGAGTTCATGTTGTAATTTCTACCACCTCCCCTTGGAGTGCATTCACCTCTTCTACTGGCGCTTGACCTACCGTGCATACCTCCGTTTCATGACCCAATTCATTACAATTTGCACAAACATTGATGACTTGATTAGTGGTTTGTACATTTCCTTCTTCCACAGCTTGCACTTGCGATCTACCAATCACCGGTCTTGCTCTTCTACCGGTTTGAGCCTTTCTCTTTGAAGTAACCTCCATTTGTTCCAAATATTCCCAATCGTCTTGTTTATAATTGGTACCAAATGTACCATTAGTGATTGACCGCAAATCCCTTTCATCCTCCATACTCAAACCCTCGTGAAACGCATTCAACAACTCCCATAAAGCAATACCGTGATGAGGAAATTCTTGATCATCATGTTAAATCTCTCAAATGCTTCATGAAGAATTTCCCCCGATTGTTGTTGGAAGGTTCTCAAACTTCTTCTCGCATCATTGGTCTTTTGGGCCGTGTAAAATTCTTCTAAAAATCTTTGTTGCATCTCGGCCCAAGTATAAACAGACGCGGAAGGCAAAGTGTAAAACCATCTCTTTGCCTTGTCTTCCAATGAAAATTGAAACAAAACCAAATTCACATCATCCGATGTAAAACCTTGACCCCCAATTGTGTTGCTAATGGAGTCATATGCCTCCAAGTGGAAATAAGGTTCCTCCGTTGCTAGACCTTTATACTTCAGAAGACTTTGAAGGGAATTGGTTCTTACTTCAAATGTCCTCCCTTGATTATTAAGAGGGATAACCACCGGAGATGGATTATTAGTAATTATCGGTCGGAAATGGGCTTCAATCCCCCTTACCATCTCTCTTGCATGCCTTCTTGGTACCCCCATTGGTACTCTTAGTTGACCCATTTGCCTATAAACGGGCCTTGGCTGCGCAAACAGTTGTTGAAACTGTGGTTGGGGCATTTGTGGTTGGAATTGTTGATCTTGAGGTTGCCCTTGCGGTTGTTGAACAATCGGTGGTTGTTGAACTTGATTAACAACAACCGGTGGTTGTTGTTGAGCTTGTTGAACTGGTGGTTGAGCTTGTTGTATAACTGGCGGTTGTTGAATGGGTTGTTGGACAACAACCGGCGGTGGTTGTTGTCGATTAAGCTCTTGCACTTGTTGCGGTTGTTGCCATTGACCACAACCAAACGTTCCCGGATTTACCATTTTTCCTCCATCACCTCCCATGTAGTGACCTTCCACTTCATACCCCTCAAATTCACTATCAAACCCATATCTGTATCCGTCACCTTGTGATCTTGAATGTTGCATGAAAGGTTGGGGTTGATATTGGTAATTTGATTGTGATGGTTGAAAGGTTGGTGGTTGATATTGTTGAGATGACAATGCACCAAATGTAGGAAAAAAGGTTGGTAATAGGTGGCAATGTGGATGATGTTGCATAGGTAAATCGGGCATTGATGGGTTTGGTTGTGGTTTGTGGTTGGAGTTCACTTGATGCTGTAGATATATTAGTAGTGATTGGTGGAGGTGGATTTGGTGGAGGTGTAGTTGGGATCGTTTGACCCAAAGTAGGAACTGGTGAATCCATGTTATTTGATGCGGTTGGGCAACCAAGAAGCTTATTCTCCCTAAGTAGGACTCGGTTTCTTCGAAGTGTTCTGTCAATCTCGGGATCAATTACTAGCGGTGATGACCTGTTAGAGCCTCTAGTATGCATACACCTGTAGGTACCTGCACACTAACACAACCAGTGTAAACCCGAAAATAACACAAAAACTACTAAAGCTAGCACACGTTGCGCACTACTCCCCAGCAACGGCGCCAAAATTTGACGTGAGGTCGAAGACTCACTCAAAAATAAACCGAATACGACTAATTAGATAGTGGTAAACGGGTATCGAACACATGGAGTTTGTGGAAAATGCGTTACTAAGTAGCTATAAAATTAATCTAAAATAGTCTAAGTGCAAAATGTAAATTCAATGATTTGGTTGTTTGGTTTTGAATAATAAAAATAATTAAAGAAATAAACGAGTTTTAACAATATAAGTAAAAAAATGCTCTCTCCCGATTTCAGGTTTCCAATGTTAATCAAGTTAACGCTTATTTGTGGAATGAATTACACAAATATAGTTTTGTGAAAATGTAGTTGATTGTGATAAAAGAGGACTAAGTACTTGGATTACCAAAACGCAAGGTTGTCACTCAAAAATCAGTTTAGTATTGTTAACCCTAATTCTCTACTACTAAATCTCGATTGCCTATGGCACCAAGAACGGATAGTCAAGAACACGAATTCAAATCATACTAACAATTACAATACACACTAACAATCACCATAACAATATATTCATAAGATCAAAAGATTATCACACAAATAACATAAGTGAATAACAAGTAATCCAATTGAAAACCTTACAATTCGGGAGAGAACATAAAGATGATTACCACACATGGTTCGATTTATCATCTCATCAATTGGGTTATAAGAATGAATCACAAACATCAACTAATGATTAAAATCACCAAAAACTTGTTCTTGGACTCCAAAGATCGTCTCTAAGGTGTTTTGGGATGATAAGATAATGAAAAGATAGCCCAAAGACTCATAAAATAAGAAGAAAAATCGGCAGTTACGACTCCGGACCGTGGCCCACGGTTGGACCGTGGGTCACGATGACTTGCTGAAAATCCTGGAATGTGGCCCACGGTTGGACCGTGGGTCACGGTGACCCTCACGGTGGCCACATATGCCACGGTACGGTGGCCTCTATGGTCTTTTCCTTAGTTGAAACGTGGCTCACGGTTTGGACCGTGGGCCACGGTGGACTTCGATTTCGCCTTCCCGTTTTCACTTCTTTTGACCCCTCGCGCGTCTTCGGCTCATTCGGTTGCCTCGGTATACTCCATAATAGCCCCGGAACCTCCTTTAAACCTACAATTCACCAATAATACCGTAGTTATCTAATTCCACAAAATAAACAAATTCAAATCATGATTATTACGGTTTTAAATCAATTAAGGATTGTCCCACGGACCACCCGTCAGTCTTCAAAGGTCAATCGCGTACCGCGATTGACCAAAAAGTCAAACGATAATTTACTACCCATCGCGGTACGCGATGGGTACTTCAGCAGGCCCATCGCGTACCGCGATGGGACCCTGTTACAGCAATCTTCATTCCCTTCATCGTTTTGCGTGCTGAATATCCCGGGTCTTCATTCCATCTCACAACAGGTCCATAATGAGTACTTTAACGCCTGTGACCTGAAATCCAATAATGCACGTATGAAATATCAATATTTCTAGAATAAACAGTTAAAACTAAATAATAAACGAACTAAAACATATACAAATTAACTGACCATCACGGGGTAAGTCATGGCCTCTGTGGGGTTGTTGATAAGAAGACTATATAGATAATCATGAGATGTAGGAGGACGAGGAGCCACATCACGAACAGGAAAATCCGTGCGACGACGGCTGAGAAGACCCGGAGCGAAGTCGGGAGACACGAAGAAAAATTTGTCCTTCCATTCTTTGGGGTAAAACCCTGTCGGCATTTTCGAGCAAAATGTGGGCTGTCTATCTATCGAGCGGCGTTCAAAGGTGAACCAATCACCATCGACCTTGAGACGATAGAATTGGCAAAACAAAGGCACCGTGGAAAAGCCTATCATAGCTCGATGAGCCATCTCGAAGTGGGTAACCCATAAGAAACCTAATGGGTGGACTTGAGAAAACCCTAACTTGTGGAATGACAGTTGGGCCATTTGAAAGTCAGTCAAGGGATAGCGGATATATGCACATTCTAGGTTTTTCGTACATAATGTGAGTAGCTTGGGGCAACTAATAGCTGTCTCGTGAGGTTCAGGCAAGACAGGAGATATAGATAAGGGGATACGGTAACGAGAGCATAATTTGAGCATTTTTTCTTGGGTAAGAGTGGAGGTTATCGAAGATAAATCCTCGCGACTCATGGTAGAGAAGAAGAGACAAAACAAAGGTAAGGAATACTAACCTAATCGGAGATGATGGGCCGGACAGGAAAGGAAGAGTCGCCGGAAAAATATGAAAGAAGAGAGAAAGGAAAGAAAGTGGGTGAACGGTTTATGAAGATGGGACGTCCAATGCAGGGTATAATTACAGTGTGGAAAGGTGTGCAGTTTACTTTTGGCCACATGTTTTTACCGCCCTGACAATAAGGCCAGAATGGGCCAAGATGGATAGGTGCAAAGGAATGCGAAGACATGCCCACTTTGAAGATAGGCCCAGACAATATGAGTCCAACATAAGAAAGGGTTGGAAGAAAAATAGAGAGAGGTGCTAGAGATTGAGTCTATTACTTCTGTCATAAATAACACAAGCAATAGACTGGGGGACTTGAAGAGACTACACCGGACTTGGCCCAAATAAATCCCAAAGAAGCAGAGCCCAGCCCAAGAAGGCCCAGAGCACTCCAAGCCAAGTGCTTGGGTCAATGATTGAGGGGTCCCTATTAGACTGAGCATTGCAGAAGGCTGAGGATGACGCACTTCTGAAGAAAGAGAAGCGTCCAGCGGATAATAGAGAGAACCCTGTAGAAGTCAGAAAGAGATGGAAAAACCAGTGGATAATAGGGAGAGCTTCAAGACCAACAGTCTAGGGAAAAGATTCCCCATAATTCTTATCTCCTTCTTTATTCTCGTTTGATTTCTCATTGTCATCTTTCAATTGAATGAATTGATCACAATAATCACTTCTCGATTGATTCTCTCTTTGTTGTGTTAATTTGAGTACACGACAGCCCCAAAAACATTTTAATAGGGTTCGTGGAAGTCACCTTAATGGTGTTAAACGATCAAAAGCTTTCCACGCATTTGTTTGGAACTAAAACCACCTAAACTACCACTACCGACCACCTAAACACCATTGGCAATTAACCTTTGTTCACGAATACCTTATGATGATCAACTCGATATTCAACCATATAAAGCTCTTTTATCTACTCTAAAAACCCTAGTTAGGGTGTTTGTTCACCTTTTATCTCGCTAGAAACAAACACGCACTATCATGATCATTTGTTTATTTTTGTTGTAAGAATCGCTCCACACCACCTCCACAGCGTTGTGACTTGTGAGCCTTTTTTATTCACCACCGAAGCTTCACAACAACCTGGTCCTTGTTAGCTTGGCCCCCGATCAAATTATATCTCTCTAGCTATTTCTTTTCCTTAAATAATCAAGAATGAGGAAATAAGGCACTTTCCAGGATTATTAGTCTAACAATTATTAACTAAATTACGCTAATCTAGACACTAAGTAATACTCTAGACTCTCTAAAACTCGACTAAACCACTAACCGACAAGTTAACCGATCGACTCTAGTAAAGCTAAGTAAGTCCGGATATCGAACCCAC